>NW_007740392.1:0-4792 GCF_000696425.1 Galeopterus variegatus | reverse complement strand
GGTGGGTTTTTTTATTATTATTATTATTAGGGTATAATTTACAATTCCCTCTAGAAACATTTAAGTCACTGTGCCATATAGGGTAGCCCTGAGAAAATAGAAAAGAGAGGGGGGGGAAAAACACTTCCAACAAGACAGTCCTTTATTATTGTAATACACTTCTGAGCTCAACCTACTCAAAGAAAAAAAAAATCACTACAGTTTGCTACTAGAAAGCACCAGTGAAACATAAAATGTTAACAGTAACTCACAGTGCCCCTAGGCAGACAGAGCAGTCCTCCTTCCCCGTAACAGTGATGTGAGCCAGTTCTCTCCTAACAGACTTCTGAATCGTTCCTGAAGAACAACACCACCTCCCTGGAGGAGTCACCCAATGTATTCACCAGACAGATCTACTTATCACCTGTGTTGTTACACCTTGAAAAAAGTATGGTAAAGCTCAACTCCTTTAGTGGAAATAGCTTTTCTAATTACTGCTGAGTTGCAACCAGAGATAACTTCCATTTTCTATATGTAACATTTTTAAAGTATCACTGTTAATACTATAGCATCTTATGGCACTTTTACTTAAACTTCTGAATACATAGTCCTTAGATTTACTGTTGTGAATAATCCAGTTCCCTTTGCCAAGTACAAAGACAATCCTGGAGCACCTCTTCTCAAAGCAGCAGTTCTGAAGAGGCCCACCATTTCCAGGTGTAGGAAATAGAACCAGGATGGAACATCTGACCCAAGGTTGGCCAATAAGATTCTCTCTCCAAAAATTTGAAATTGAGACCCAGGGAGTGAGTCCGTCAATTAACGGTCAGCAAGCAAAGCAACATCATGTAAATGCAAATGAGTCAGCAGAGAAGCCAAAAATAGAAAACAGACGGTCTTGGTTATTTATTGCTGCATAACAAATTACCCTAAAACTCAGAGGCTTAGAACAGCAAACATTTATTATCTCACGAGGGTCAGGAATTGGAGAGCAGTTTAGCCGGGCGATTCTGCTTCAGGATCTTTCACAAGGATGTAGTCAAGCTGTCATCTGGGACTGCAGACATCTCAAGACTAGACTGGGGCTAAAAAATCTTCTTCCAAGCCCATTCGTGTGGTTGTTGATAGGCTTCAGTTCTTCATAGGCTAACCCCCTTTCAGGGCATGGTACCTTGCACCGTGACACGGACCTCTCCGCAGGTCTGCTCACTCATGGCAGCTTGCTTCCCCTAGTACCAGTGGTCCAAGAGAGGGAGCGAGCACACACTAAGATGGAAGCCAGAGTCTTTTTGATTCTAATCTCAGAAGTGACAACTCATCCCTTTTACCATTTTATACCATTAGATGCGAGTCACTAGATCCAGCCCACACTCAAAGGAAGGAGATTTTACAAGGGTGTGATTACCAGGAGGGAGGATCAGGGGGAGCCATGTTAGAGGTGACCTACCACAACCTACTCCATGGCCCCCAATGATTCACATCTCTCCCACAAGCAAAATTCCCTCATCCCCTCCCAAGGCCCCAAGAGTTTCAGCCCATTATAGCATCAGCTCAAAGTCCAGAATCCTGTCATCTAAATTAGTTCCCAGCATTGACGAGGCTTCTCAGATATAGTTTCTTAAATACAGCTCCTTAAATACAATTCTTCTTGATCTATAGACCTAAAATTAAAGAGACAAATTACCTGTCCCATTCTCCTACACCCACACACACACACACACACACACACACACACACACACACACACACACACACACACACACACACACACACACACACACACACACACACACACACACACACACACACACACACACACACACACACACACACACACACACACGAACACACACCATACAATGGAGACAGGCAGAAAACTTCTATACACAACACAACCCCATCAAAAATGGAGAAAATAGGATATGCAAAGGAGTCACTTTTCTTTTTCATGGCAATTCTGAAATCCAAAAGGGCAAATGTTGGAACTTCCTTGATTAGATTTTAAGGTGTTTGAATAATTTTCCTTGACTTACCTCCACCTTCTTGGTTCTTGTTTCCACCCTCTGGGTCTCCCTTCCTGTTTGTGAGAGGTAGCATGTGTTTACAGCTGAGCAGCTCTCACAGCATCCCTCCTTCAAGTAGAATTCTGAGGTCCAAAGGCCCCTCCTCATTCTGTACTGTCTGTTTCCCTGAATCTAAGCTGGTGATATTTCTGCATATGTAACTCTTTTAAAAATTTTGTAGATCTCCTATAAATCCCTTTGAGGTTCACTCCATTAGACAAAAAAACACACTCACAAACCTCAAGATAAACTCTTCTCACCCTTGAGTCTTAGCTGAGACCGCTAAGGGATAATGTGCTTAAGCTTTCTGAAAGCACTATTTCATTTAGTTTCAGAAAGACACACCATTAACCTCTTTAAAGGTCCCTTTGTGTGACTGAATAGAATTCCAGGCATGTTAATCTTTCTAAGATCATAACAGAAGTTTTGACAGTCACCTCCTTTTCTTCATCTCTCACTGCCATTCTTCTGACAGTGTCCTGGATTTGATTAATCAAAAGCCATTTCTTAATATTGGCAACATTTGCCATCTGGAAAGACTGGTAATTTTCAAAACTATCAAGTCTTGACTCCTTTCTGTTTAACAGTTTTTACCTCAATTTAAATCTTTCCCCTCCTATTTTACTATAAGGAGCAAGAAGAAACCAGGCAGCACCTTCGACACTTTGCTTGGAAATTTATTTAGCTAGATCACCGAGTTCATGAAGCACATTGTTACTTTCCACATTACTGTAGGCAACAATGTTGTGAAGTTTTCTGCCACTGCATAACAAGGATTCCTCCTTCTTTTAGTTTACTGCCAGCATTCACCCTCAGCCTTGTAAGAGACCTAAAGGCTTCTATTAACAGCTTCTGTTTTTTTTTATTTTACACTTGAAACATAATTGATCGTACATATTTACGGGGTACAGAGTTGACTATCAGTATTTGTATACAATATGTAATGATCAAATTAGGATAATTAGCATATCCATCACTACAAAATGGAATCATTCTTTGTATCCATTTCACAATTTCTCCCTAACCTCCTTCCCCCTTTCCCACCTCTGGTAACCACAGTTCTGTGCTCTCCTTCTGAAAGTTCAATGTATTATTATAATTGTCCCTTTCATTCTTTCTTTCTCTCTTTCTTTCTTAGATCACACTTATGAATAAGGACAAGTGGTATTTCTCTCTCTGTGCCTAGCTTATTTCACATAGTTTTCTCCGAGTTCATCCATGTTGCTGCAAAGAGCAGAATTTCATTCTTTTTTGTGGCTGAGTAGTATTCCATTGTGTATATATAACACATTTTTTTAATCCGATCATCCATTGATGGACATTTAGGTTGGTTCCATATCTTGGCTATTGTAAACAAAGCTGTGATGAACATGGGAGTGCAAATATTCTTTTGACATGATGACTTCTATTCTTTTAAAAGTTTTCTGCCACTGCATAACAAGGATTCCTCCTTCTTTTAGTTTACTGCCAGCATTCACCCTCAGCCTTGTAAGAGACCTAAAGGCTTCTATTAACAGCTTCTGTTTTTTTTTATTTTACACTTGAAACATAATTGATCATACATATTTACGGGGTACAGAGTTGACTATCAGTATTTGTATACAATATGTAATGATCAAATTAGGATAATTAGCATATCCATCACTACAAAATGGAATCATTCTTTGTATCCATTTCACAATTTCTCCCTAACCTCCTTCCCCCTTTCCCACCTCTGGTAACCACAGTTCTGTGCTCTCCTTCTGAAAGTTCAATGTATTATTATAATTGTCCCTTTCATTCTTTCTTTCTCTCTTTCTTTCTTAGATCACACTTATGAATAAGGACAAGTGGTATTTCTCTCTCTGTGCCTAGCTTATTTCACATAGTTTTCTCCGAGTTCATCCATGTTGCTGCAAAGAGCAGAATTTCATTCTTTTTTGTGGCTGAGTAGTATTCCATTGTGTATATATAACACATTTTTTTAATCCGATCATCCATTGATGGACATTTAGGTTGGTTCCATATCTTGGCTATTGTAAACAAAGCTGTGATGAACATGGGAGTGCAAATATTCTTTTGACATGATGACTTCTATTCTTTTAAATATATACCCAGCAGTGGGATTGCTGGATCATATGGTAGCTCTATCTGTAGTTGTTTGAGAAACCTACATATTGTTTTCCATGGTGGCTGATCTAATTTACAGTCCCACTGACAGTGTAGAAGAGGTCCCCTTTCTCCATATCCTCACCAGAATTTGTTATTCTCTGTCTTTTTGAAAAAATATGGAATGCTTCACAAATTTGTGGGTTGTCCTTGCACAGGGGCCATGTTCATCTACTCTGTATCATTCTAATTTTTATATATGTGCTGCCAAAGTGAGCACTATTAACAGCTCCTTGAGGGAACTTTTAGAATGTCACTAACACTTTGCTCAAAACCCATTGCCCAATTCCAAAGCCACTCCTACATTTTGGGGCTTTATAATGGCAGCACCCTACTTCCAGAAACCAAAATCTGTATTCATTATCTATTGCTGCATAACAAATTACAAAAAAAAAAAAGCAGCTTAAAACAACAAATATGGGACAGTGACATCACCAAGATGGCAGAATAGATGATCCTGGCGCTGCTCCCCACCACCACAAGAGATCTACTTACAACTACTAAGACACAAAATCTGCCATCATGTAATCACTGGAACTTTTGAGAAGAGGCAGAGAGCCTTGCTGAGTTTGGGAAGGTATAGAAAGCTATAGCAAGTGAGA
>NW_007740391.1:3142-30379 GCF_000696425.1 Galeopterus variegatus | reverse complement strand
AGAGAGAGAGAGAGAGAGAGAGAGAGAGAGAGAGAGAGAGAGAGAGAGAGATTTAAGGAATTGGTTCACATGACTGAGGAGATTTGGTAAATCCAAAATCTGCAGGGTAGGCCAGCAGATAGGAGGAGACCCAGGGAAGAGTTTCAGTTCTAGTCCAGAGGCAGTCTGCTGTCAGAATTTCTTTATGCTCAGGGGAGGTCAGTCTTTGTTCTAGTAAGGGCTTCAACTGATTGGACAAGTTGCACCCTCATTATGGAGAGTACAGTCATCCCCGACATCATCAGGTTTTGTATCCACAGATTCAACTAACCATGGATCAAAAATAATTTTAAAAAACAATTTAAAAAAACCAATAAAAAACAATGCAAATTAAAAAATAATACAGCATAACAATTATTTACATAGTATTTACATTGCATTAGGTATTATAAGTAATCTAAAGATGATTTAAAGTATACAAGAGGATGAGTGTAGGTTTCATATAAATACTACACCATTTTATATAAGGGACTTGAGCATCCATAAAGTTATCTGCAGGGGGTTCTGAAACCAATCCCCTGTGGATACTGAGGGATGACTATAATCTGCTTAAATACACCAATTTAAATATAAATTTTATGCAAAAGACACCTTTACAGAAACATCCAGAATAATGTTTGACTAAATATCTGGGCACCATGGCCCAGACAAGGTGACATAAAATTAACCCAGTATCAGATAAATAGGGGCTGCCCCTGTACCCCAGAGTCCACTGAAATTATTCAAACTAGCCAATCCTAAACCTGCTTACCCTGCCTTGCTCATTCATTCCTACCCACAGAAACCACATTAAAGGCTCTTGCTCACCTTTCCCCCTCACTGCTCTGCCTCCTGATGGACCCTGGTGCTTCTCTGTGCAGCCCTTCTGTGTAGCATGCTGTGTCTCTTGTTTCTAGGGATCTGTGTGTATAACAAACTTCTTTCTTCATGACAGTTATGTCTATGAGTCATACCATACCTGATTAAAACAAACCCTGGTTACCTTTAAAACATCACTAAATAAGATGCTCCAGGTACTTTTCCCACAGTGGAAAACCATTTGGGATTCTGGAATTCAAAATCCTCATCATCTCTGTCATAGGTTGAATGGCTTTCACCCACTTGCTCTAATGCATTAGCGCTTGCCCTGAGTTTCATATGTTCAGGCTGACAAAGTATTGGTGTCCGTACCCCCAGTGTGAGAGCAAAACCAACCATTGTTTGCTTCTCCTACTTTAAGAAGAATGACACTCTGAAGCCTAAGCATAGCCCTATTTAATCTTGAAGCCATCTGAAAACTTCAACTTCCACACCTTTCAAATACAATCAGCTAATTAGAGGTCTGTGGAGGTAGTTTTCAGACCTTATGCTTACCCCTTCAAATCCAAAGCCTCTGCTTTTAATTACCAGTGGGTTTACAGGGCAATGTTGGCTCACTTACACTTGAATAAGTGACCCTTGCCAACTCGAGCCATCAGCTCTCTGTATCTCTTCAAACCTTTATGACAACTCAGGACACATGCTGTTGTCCTTCCATATTATCTACATACATGGTTTATAAATTGAACTGTATCTTGGTCGTTCTTTGCCTACCGCCATCTGCCTAGTTGCCTCCTGATATGGCGGCTCTGCTGGTTGTTTCCCACTTTCCATCCCCACTCCCATATCGATTCTCTGCTCCTTTATGCCCTGCCACATGCCCCAGGAAGCTCTGACCACACAGCCTAAGCTCCCTGCCTCCAGCTTCTGCTTGTGTTCAGCCAGTAGGAGGCACTAGCAGGAGGTAGACAGGTTGGCTATTTCTTCCTCCATCCCTCCTGCTCCCACAAAGCTTGCTGCATGTCTCCAAAACTAGTTTCTGGAGGGTGGCCCCTCCTCTAGGGTTCCAGTTCTCAATGGGTTCCAGTAAGCCAGTTCTGGCTAGGGGTAGTGGTGTCAGTGGTAATAGCCTGCAGTTGTTGCTGGTCTCTGGGCTCCTCTCCTTTACTTGATTGTTTCCTTAACTGGGCCCACATATCTGGAAGTAGTCCTTTCCATTAAAGTCTTCATTTGAAACATCTGGATGAATTATGGTCCCTGACTCAAACAGGACCTTCACAACCTATAAGCATTGTGACAAGTCTGGTGGAAGAGAAAAAAGCAGCTCCTAACATGGGGGATGGCCTAACACAGCGAGACTTCAGTGTCGGGGGAAGCTGACTGGGTTCTCACAGATGGGCTATGTGCCATGAGAAGCTGACTGGGTTCTCACAGATGGGCTATGTGCCATGAGAAGCTGACCTGGTTCTCACAGACGGGCTATGTGCTCGCTGTAAGACACAAACAATCTGACAGAACGACAACATCAGGCAAGATCACTCTGGACTGTGATGAAGTGAAACTAGACAAGAGCACCTTGTAATATTTTCTAAGCACAGACAAAAGCAAGGTCTCCATGCAAACCATAAAATACCAAACATCCCCCTCTCCAGGCTAATTTGAGTGACAGCTGCTTCTATACCAGTTACAGCTTTAGCCTTGCTTTAGTCTGCCCTCTTTCTAGATAAGATTTATTAAGATATCCAGTCATAGGATTGTTCCCACTTCCTAACAGCACCCTATCCTGAGCAAACCCACACTACCTTGGACCCTCTCCAAAATCACCTAATCAAAGCATATAAGCCTCTCTAACACTCTCTTACCAAGACACAGCTCACCATGGTGGCAGTCTTCCTCACTTGAAAAGTGACAAGCCTGATTTGTTCAACTGCAGGACTGTTCCTGGTGATCTTTGACTGGAAGCCATTGACACTGGAAGTCATCTGTACCAGATGGTCTGAGTTTTTTATTTGAATTCTCCATTATCTTTGTCCCAAGCAAAATTGGTAGGCAAAACCCCTATTACAAACATCTCCATTGGGAGATGGCTCAGGTCACCACACCTAGAAAAATCCTTTTTCTAGAAAACTCTATAGCATCTAACCCACCCAAGTTCTAGGAAAGCAAGACAATCCAGACAAAGCCACCACTGATGCATATGCATAGCAATGCCTGATGGAAACTTACAACCACTAGATTCAACCCACCTAGGAGCTGTGACACTCTACCAACATGTCAGCTCACCCGGCCTATTAAAAGCTCTAAACATGAAGGGTTTTCTGGTAGCGTGTTTCAAAAACACACAAGTATTTGAAATAATTACTCTTAGATTAAAGATGGTCCAGGGAGGGCTAAGGACCTACTGTATTTTCTCAAACATCCTGGGATGCAATCAAAAAGACACATTTTAGGTACTCTGCTTCCTGATGCTTCCTAATGCTTTCACCAACGTGGCATATTTTGTAGGTATTTAACATCCCATGTTTACCCACCTGTATCATCTATCACAACTTTCTTCATCAAAAAGATCTGGTTTCACAGACTACACAGCTATCTGATCTATGACCATGCCCCCTGTTTCAAATTCTTGCTTTTGAACGTGCTCTCTGAGCTTGGGCTGATACATCCATACTAACCTGTCCATCATATGCTTCTCCTCAGCCAACCATATCCTGGAGTGGTCAGCTGGGCTCTAGAATATTACAAATAATAGGAATGGCCAATCAACTCAGACCCTGTGGGCTTTGCCTACAATAATTCAAACTGATTCCTCTTCCAAACTCACCCTACCAAGCACCACCACCTTCTCAGTAGCCAGAGGTACTGGAGTAGCCTCAGAGTATTTAAAGGAAAGTAGGAGAAACTCCCTTGCACCAAAATATAGAGAATGTGTTGGTAGGGAATCTAGGGTGGAAGATGACATGCAAGAAGACCTCGTGTCTGCTGAAAACTGAAGGATAGGGCGTTTGAGTCTTTCCAGTTAGTATACATAGTTAATGCTGTAGTTTTACAGTTTGCAACTCCAACCACCCTCCTCTATTATTTTATCCACGCTGTTTTTCACCACTCTCTGCTCCATCTGACCAGTCAAGGCCATGTTCTGCATGTCTTCTAGATCCCAGGATCTAAGATGGGTTATCTCAACATGTTGTCAAAGACGTTCTGGGCTCTTGCCAAAACCGCGTTCAGCCTCAGGACTTTGAAGTCCTAGATGGTAACATGTAACCTGGAATCTGGTGCCCCCACCCATGGGATGAGTCTGAAGGAGGGTTCTGGAAATGGGAGTGTCTCCCTCATTTCTGACTCTGTACAAAAGAACCAGGCCTCCCACCAATCCTGAGATAGACACATCGAATCTAATGAGGTAGCAATATGTGTTTCTGATAAGTACCTTGAATTGTTGGTTTGCTTTTTTTCCAGGCTACTCTCTCTAATTCCTGATGTAGATATTGATTATGGCTCCCAGTTGGTGCTATATCTTCACTTCTTTGTCCATCACCCTGAACTCAGCCTTCTGATTGAATGTTATGCTTCCATCCTCTTCTCAGGGGAGAGACTGCTTCAGTCCAAGAACCTCTGCGGACTCTGTAGCTGGGGTCAGCCCTGCAAAGTACCAGAGAAATTGGGTATTTTGATAGCTCCTATTTAATAACCTCTGCTCTTCACTCTTCTCATTTATATTCTAATCACTCATCCATCCATCCATCCACCTACCCAATCATTTATTCAAAGTTCTTGAGAATTTACTATATGCCAAAGACTATATTGGACTATTGGAATAAAACAGGTTCACATCATCATTGACTCTACAATATAATGGTGGAGAGCAACTTTTACAAAAGAAAAATTGCATGAAAGTGGTGTATGCTATAAGAAGCCACATGAACAGCATGCCGCGGGAGCATGATGGTGACTAGCTGCTTGCCTTCCCACCTCCTTCACTTCCATGGCTCCTCTCTGCTCCTCTTCTTCCTCCTCCAGCACATTCTTCAACCTGGAGGCTGATGTTTGCACCCCACTGACGTGCCTCCTTCTAGTTTCCTGTCTTTTCTCTCCTGTCCTTGCATGTGAAATGAAGCCCCACAAGACATATATTAACAGGTGTCACTTGTTCCATCAGAAGGGATTTCAATGAGATTTTGAGTGGCTGAACTCAGTGTAGAAAATTTGTGTTGGCATAATGAGTTGTCTGTAAACACATACTATCTACTGATTGTAGAAAAGCAGATAAAGTGAAATTCCTGCTGTAATTGCTCTCTTTGTGGAATAATATGGGAGACAGGACAAAATGATATTATTGCTCTATTGGCTCAGCACCATGAATTTAAAAATGTTTATGTCAACATACTAAAAAGGGATACATGTTACACTCCCACACACGTATAAAAGAGACTTGGACCAAAGCACTGGAAACAGTAATAAAAAGCAAATAGATTTGCCTATATAACCAGAGCCATATGAAATGAATGTTCAGGCATGTGTTAGAGTCCCTGCCCAAACCAGGCAGGCTCAGAGCCTTTAAACCTGGGGTGCCCTAGTGCTTTGGTGGCAGCATAACCCTCCTTCAAAGATACCCAGACAGGCTGTTCAGGAGTGCTGGTCGGTTTCTTCATTCATTCATTCATTCAACGTTTATGAATTGCCTACCATATGCCAGACTCTCTGCTAGTCTGGAGATACAACTATGAACTGAAGGATGTGATCCATGCCCTCATGGAGCTTATATTCTAGTAGCTACTTAACATGGTACTAGACGCAGGGAAAACTAGAGGGCAATAGAATGTAATGGTAGTGGTTCTAACATTTAACTTTGATGTGCTAGGTACCGAGTGCTTTACTTGTATTCATTCATTTAATACTCATCAGCATCTTAAATTTGAGGTTATTGTGTCTCACCTATTCTATTTTTATTAAAATTATTATGCTCATTTTATGGAGAAAGAAACTGAACTTCAGAGAAATTAAGAAACTTGTCCCAGATTGTATAACTGGTAAGCGTCAGTCTTTGCCAAAGTCTGTGTGCTTAGCTGCTATGCTCATGAAGCTTTCAAAATGAGAAAACTGAGACCAACCACCCACAAAAGGGAATGCACATCACTGCCTTACTAAGCCTGAGAGTTAAGTGGTAAGTATTGGAAGGAATGGTAGGTAGGTGGAAAAGCCTGGGGGTCCAGGCAGAGACCTGCTGCAGGTGGGGAGCCACTGCAGAGACCGTCTACTACAGCAATGCTGAGTGGGAAAGTGAGGTCAGAGCCCCCACAGAGTGCCCCCACCAGGAAAATGTCTAGTAGAGCCAAGGCAGTGGGGCTGCCTCCAGGACCCTGGAACTGCAGGGCCACTGGTAACATGCAACATCGGCCTGGAAAAGCTGGAGGCACCAGTGCAGCCCAATGGACTGTGCCTGGCAGAGATGTGGGAGCAAGGCTGCCTGCGGCTTTGGGGGCCCAGATGCCCAATTGTTCCCAGGATGCAGGACTTGGAGTCAAACAAGATTGTTTTGGAGGTTTAAGACATAATGTCTGCCCTGCTGGGTTTCGGACTTGTTTGGGGCCTGTTTCTCCTTTCTTCTGGCCTATTTTTCCCTTTTGGAATGGGAAAGTGTACCCAATGTCTGTTCCACCATTGTATCTTGGCAGCAGATAAAGTTGGTTTTGTTTTTCAGGTTCACAGCTGGAAGGACTTTTGCTTTTGGTCTCAGATGAGACTTTGGCCTTTGGACTTTTAAGTTGGTGCTGGAGCAAGTTAAGACTTTTGGGACTGTTGGGATAGAATGATTGTATTTTGTATGTGAGAGTGACATGAATTTTGGGGTCCAGGGGTGGAATGATGGAGTTTGGATGTGTTGTCCCCTCCAAAACTCATGTGGAAATTTGATCTCCAATGTGGCAGTGTTGGAAACTGATTGAGTCATGGGGGCAGATCCCTCATGAATGGATTAATGTTCTCCCTCAGGGAGAGGAGATTAATGAATGAGTTCTTGCTTGATTAGTTCCCGCAAGAGCTCGTTGCTTAAAAGACCCTGGCACCTTCCCTCTCTCTTGCTTCCTCTTCTCTTGCTTCCTCTTGCTATGGGATCTGCTTGTACCCGCCAGCTGCCTGCCACTTTCCACCATGAGTAGAAACAGCCTGAGGCCAGTGCCAGATGCAGCTGTCCCAGAATCGTAAGCCAAATAAACCTCTTTCCTTTATAAATTACCCCGTCTCAGGTAGTTCTGTTATAGCAACAGAAAATGGACTAAAACAGTAGGTTCTATTAAGCCCCATGACTAGTCACTAGTGAGGTAATATATAAAAATGGCCATCAGTCCCCTGCATCTTTCATGGTTTCCTTTGTGAATCACTTGCACTGACCTTCCTCCTGTTCTACTTTCGAGTCTGTTTCTTATCTTCCTGGCTTTAGATCTTAGGTCACCTAGCCCTTAGGCCTGGCCTTCCTGCTGCATCTCCACCAGTGAACCCCAGCTTCCCTCTGGATCACCCTCTAGTACTGCTGTCTGCAGCTTTAGGTAAATGCATTGTCTAAGTTAGCACAGCCCCAGGAGCTATATTGTCACAACTCTCCAGATTCACCTGGCCCCCAGGCAGAACAAGAACACAGAGCATCCCTATGCGTGTCCATATATAATACTCATCCAGATGGATACAGTAGGGGTGAATTTGAGGCTCTGGGGAAAACAAAACTTGTGATCTGTGATTCTTATCTTCTGCTATAACCTAAACCAATAATGCCATTAAAGATAACATATAGCTATATCAGGAAATCCTATTTCACTATGGGCTGATCTTGGCTTATGGAACAGTAACTTAGCAACTGGATTTTTCTTTCTCTGCCTTTGTTAGCATCTAAAATCAGAATGATTTATTTTATTTCTTCTGGTTTCATTTAGGGATTCAAAAACCTTTTGTTCTGGTTCTTTCCAAAATTCCACTGTATCTTTAGGGAAAAACTCTCTCCCCTTCCTTATAATCTTCTGCTATCAGTAGGAAGCTGAGTTGGAATAAAGTTCCAGGAGAAAAAGCCATCACCTTTGTCACCTGACAGGAACTAAAATGTGGAATTTTGACAAATGACAAGTTGATTGTGATTAGGGGAATTATTTCTTAAGTCTTGAAGGGCAAACCTGAAGAGAAAGAATTTTTCTGTTTACAGGGGTAAGGCCAAAATGAAATTGCAAAATGTGNCCTGAAGAGAAAGAATTTTTCTGTTTACAGGGGTAAGGCCAAAATGAAATTGCAAAATGTGTGACAGTCACATTTTCCATTGTGTTTAGAGTACTTCTCTCTTACTTCTAGCCGGAGAGGCAATGCTTTATAAAAATGGCAGTCTTACAACTTTTTTAGTCAATGTGGAATTATTCAACAGGATTCATAGAATGTGAGAGCTAGAAGAAAACTCTGAAATCGTCTAGTCCAAAAAACTCATTTTCCTGTTAGAGAAACTGAGGTCCAGAAATGGGAGCTGCATGGCAGAGGTTAACTGAAGAGCCAAATCGTGCCTGGGCTGTGACTCTCACTTGATCAGGTGTCCTCGCATCTGTTGCGTCTCTGCTGTTTCTGTGCAATTCTTAGATGTGTGGCAACGAGGAGACACCCCCCAATCAGCTGTGTCCAGAGCTTTGTGTGAGTGTGTTGGAGGAGGGTTGCTCTGTAAGAAACACTTAAAATAATTTAATTATTAATTATAAAGAACAGATCCAGCCCTGCTGCTGCTGAAAGCTCAGCATTCTCACGTCTTCAGTGCCACATTCATCAAACAGCATGATAAGATGATAACTTCACAGGATGAAAAATGCTGACTTTATTTTATAGTGTCTACAAATGCCTTTTTCTTTTTGGAAAAAATGTCAAAATGAAATACATGTTTTCATAATATAAAATTGCACTTCTGTCTTTTAAACTTTCATTTTTTCATAACACTAGTACACAAAATGTTTGAAGGGCCCAAATACAAACTTGACATTGGGAATTGATGTATATGTATACATAAATCTCTGTATATATATTTCTTGAGGACTTCCTGGAATAATTTTGAATGGAGAACTATTAGAGGGAGGAAAGACAAGCTTTCTTACTTTCCATTAAAAGTTAATTTGAAAGTTTGTTATACCCATGCTTCATTTTAATTAGTCATATACATTTTGTATAAAATTAATAAATAGCAACCACAGAGCACCATTTCCCAAAAAGTCATCCATTGCCTACTACTCCCACAAGATGATCTGTTAAAAATGAATTCTGTGGTTGAATGAATTTGAAGAATATGGATAATACAGTCACTTGAAAATTTACAATCCATACCAGCTTTTTATCTCTTTGAGGTGTCCTGCTGTCAAGGAAAATGCACTTCCAAAGCTGTTTTATAACAGGGACATTTTAGTTTTTCATGGAGCACATTTTTGAAAACAATGCTATAGATAATACTCTTTAAAAGATCAATAAGAAGTATTTAAAAAATTATGAATACATTTAAAACAGTGGAGTAAAACCAAGAAAACTAGTCTTGGGCTTCTGGTACTGACAGATCTAGACTCACACTTTAAACAGGAACAAATGGACATAATATATGAAATTGCTGTTTTAGGCATTGGACAGCAGGCATGATCCCTAAGGGAAGAAAAATGCACTAAGTGAGCCCACAATGAGTGGCCTTTTGCCTGAGGCACGTCTGATAGGGTGCTGGGCTGTGGGGCTGAAACCGAGATCAGAGTCTGGGGACGCCAAGGCAGCTGGGGTGTGTGGGGCAGGGTCTCAGAAAGGAAGAGTTGCACAGAGGAGTTTAGGAGTCTATATAGTGGTCCTCTTGTCTTTCACCAAATAAAGTTATACTTCTGTGCAGGGGAGACTCAGTGAGACCTGGCAGAAAAGAGCTACTGGGTTGTTGTGAACTAAACCAAGTGAACTCCTCAGGGGAGGTTCTGGAGGTCACACTGTGTTCAGGAGCCATGGAGTTCTGACCACCCAGAGTGAGGACACTTTGCTGAACATGGTAGGCTTTCTATTCAGAGCCCCAAAAGACTCTAACTCTACACTAAAGCCTACACCCCCCCTCAGCCAACAGAGCTTACAAACAAACCTCCAAGAAATCTTGCCAACCTGCCTGTAAATTACTGCCTGCTGTAACAATATTTAACACTTCCTCCAGGAAGAGAAACATTCGGACTCTAAAAAATGGAACATTTCAAATGTCCAGGATACAATAAAATATTACTAGATATTTATGCTTTTTAAAAAGCCAAAAATATGACCTCATAACAGGGGATGGTGGGTGGTGGTGAGAGTCAATAGAAACAGATCCTGAGATGACCAAGGTGTTGGAATTAGCAAACAAGTGTTTAAAGCAGCTCTTATACATTTGCTTATAGATTTAAAAGGAAAGATGGACATAATGTGTGACTAAGTTCTTAAACCAAAAAATACAGTACCTGAAATAAAAAGCAAGAAACCCCAAAAGCTTGCAAACACATTATTCCTTTCAACATGTACTTTAGAAACATCTGCTTATTAATTACTTTTTTTTTTGTCTTTTTTCCGTGTCCGGCAACGGATCGCAGCCCTCAGTGTCGCCCCCGTACCGGACCGGGACCGGCAACGGGATTGCAACCCTCAGCGTTGCCCCTGCACCTCGCTCAGCCAGTGAGCGGGAACCGGTCTGTATGTGGGATCCAAACCCTCGGGCGGGAGCGCCGCCGCGCCTCCCAAGCGGCGCACTATCCAGTGTGCCACCGGGCCGGCCCTGCTTATTAATTACTTTCTAAAATAAAGTTTTCAGTTTCATGTTTAGATTCTGTACTTGAATATTTTTCAGATTCTGGAGATTTACAAGAAACACAGAGCAAAGATATAGAGATTATATCTAGATATAAAAATTAAAACTTGGCTGTTATTGGCAAGTTATAAGTGACTCATTAGCTGGTTTAACTGTGGGGAGGCAAAAAAGAATCATTTCCTTAGTGAGAAGCGATGAAAGAAACTATTTCAAAACTAAAACACAAAGCAAAAGCAAGTCATAGATAAACACGGTCACCCACATAAAAGGAGTTTTATATAGTTTCATATTCAATCAAATCCAGTTTTTCACATTTTCAAGCAGGAGATCAACATCTGTTTGCCTCCCTTGATTTTATTTTTTCCATATGATGCCACAAGTCAGCATGGCAGAGCACAAACTTTTGTAGAATATCTTCTGCCAGAAAACTTATAAGATTCTCTGGGTCTTGGGTTAGGAAGGTCCATCAGGTAATGCTTCATGAGGTGCGTATGAGGGTGAGGAGCTCTGTCCTCAATGCCTGTGGATTCTCCTTGCAGGAATGAAGTTCCGTGTCTGTTCCTGAACACAGTGACATAACAAGGGAGGGGAGGAGCTGCGGTCCATCCCGAAGGGGATGTATCTTGTCAATGACATGGTTTACAATCACCAGCTCATGGTCATAATAAAAGGTAGATTGACTTCTGGCTGGCTTTCACATTGTTTTAAGATTCTCTGTAGGGGTTACTTCCGTGACCCCTACCCCTCCCAACATACACCAGTGCCTGAAGATTTTGCTTGTTACTTTCACAGGCCCTCCTTTCTTTATTTAATTGGGCATTAAATGGTCAATTGTAATAGAATCTTAAACTTTTTGCTCTACGATAGATTTCATTAAGGGACTCAGTTTTTCCCAGGGCTTTAATTGTGTATTACATAGAAATATTTTTTAATTGTCCTTAATGGATAAAATGTTTCCATGCACAGACTCTAAGGTGATGTTACAGAAAAATCTGGTGAATTTCATAATGTTAAATTTATACAGCAACTAAATAATTTTTTTAATTCAAGTTTTATTTAAGCCTTAGTGTTGTTTTATCTGTATAGATAGAGATGGATATTATTATTTTCATTTGACACATAATAAAACTAAGGCTGAGGAAGTGATCTGTGTAAAGTCACAAAGTTTGTTAGTGACAGTGAGGGGACTAAGCTCCACTCTCTTATTGCCAAACTCTGTTTTCATTTCACTGAATTATTCTGCATCATTTGATGTCTATTCAAGTTAATTACCCCTTTTAATCAAGAAAGGTACTATATAAATTTAGATTTATATCTTTAACCAATAGGAAAGTCAAAGCTCAGGAATATTAACTAGACTGCAGACTGAGACAGCGCAGGGATTGGAATATGCGTCCTGTACTTTATTCCATGGCCAATATGAGTCCTATATTTTGCTTAGGATAATTGATTCCTATAAGTCCCAGTGAAAGAGATCTATTGGTGTGTTTCTTTTGCTGCTTTCCACATGTTAGACCAAGCTGTGATTTGTTGCCCCAGGACAGGAAGCTGAGCTTTATACCTAGACAAAAGTCTTGGCAACCAAGCCTGGGAGTGTCTCTTGTGTGCACGAAGACTCTGGCCCACCATGAAGGCGTAGCCTTGTGGCATCAATGGGAAAGTAGGAGGATGTGACCTGGAGAAATGTCTGTCCTTCTTAGCCGAAAGGGATTGGTGGACAAAAGAAGGTATACAGGGCAGAGAGGCAGCTGGGGCTCGTGTATAGACAAGTGTCCTGATGTCTCAGCTCTGGGCTTCAGATTGCCAAGAGGGAGGTGCTTTAGCAAAGCTATGGTAGAGCCTACGAGCCGAAAAAACTGCCTCAATTCCCATTTAAAGCTCTGGAAAGAGTTCTCCTGGTGGGCTGAATTCTCCATACCAACAATATCAAAATAAATTGGCAAGATGATTGGATAGAAAAAGGTCTTAAAATTTAATTTTCCTTACCATCTCTAAATCCTCACTTAGAATACATCACCTTCTTTTCACCTAAAAGCTAAGCACTTTTAGATGATGTGAAGATGCTCTTAGACCCATGAGGCCAGAGGCTCCTGTAGATGTACACTTGTACTACCTCCTAGTGGGAAGTCTAAGAAATAACGTATTTGAGATGCAGATGGCTTGCTGCAGTGCATTATAGCAATGGGAGAGGAAACCCACAATAGAGTCTGGGGCTGGACTGTTTACGCCAGGGGGACAGATGGAAGACATGGCAGAAGGGTCTAAAGTGCTGGTGAGAGCTAAGGTTGTGGGAAGACAACCAAGGAGCATCACTAGGCTATGACGAAGCAAAGAGAAAGGCCAGATGACAGTAGACATTAACAGCAATGAGTAGCAAGAGACAATGCCTCAGAGACCAGAAGATGGTGAAGGAAGCAAAGTGGATCTAATGATTCTCCTGCCTTCCTCAACATTGTGACGTTACATAATCCCCTTCCTTCCTACACACAGGCACTTCAAACTTCCAGATGATCATAGGTAGAGGAGCAGAAGAAAGGAAGAGTCAAGTGGAATACTTTTGCCTTAAAGTAGAACATTATCTGAAGCATTTAAACCATTGCATTGGAGTAGAATTTTTCTTTTTTTTATATTTTGTAATAATCTTGAACCTACAGAAGAGTTACAAGTACAGCATAAAAACTATTTCATCAGAACCATTTGAGAATAACTTGCCGAAATGATACTTTTTCATACCAAGATAATTTAACATGTCATATTTCCAAAAATCAAGAAAATTCTCCTCAATGACTAGACCACAACTTTATAAACAGGAAATTAACATTAATAAATTGCTACTATTTTATTCTCAGGCTCCATTTAAAGTTCACCAGTTGTTACAATAATGACCTTTATAGCAAAAGGATGCAGTTCAGAATCACACGATGCATGTGTCCTTAATTATTTCTATTTGTAACATTTTTATGGCCTTGAATCTTTTGAAGATTACAGGCTAGTTATTTTGCAGAATAGCCCTCCATTGAGGTTTTCTGAGGTTTCCCCACAATTAAACCTAGGTTATTCATCCCTGGCAGGAATATCACAGAAGCGATGCTGTGTGCTTCTCATTACATCTGATCCGGTGTCATATGATTTTCAATTTGTTGCATTATGGATGATGTACACTTTGATCACTTGATTAAAGTCTGCCAGATGTCCACTATAAAGTTACTTTTTTTCCCCTCTTAATTAACAGGTATTTTATGGGGAGGTACCGTGAAGCTATGTAAAAATCCTGTTCTTCCTCATACTTTCAGTTTATTCATTCTTTGACTCATTGTTTCTTTTTTTTTTTTTTTTTTTCCCCAGTGGGTTATAATGATACCAGAGGAGAGGGTCTGGGGAGGCCTGATAGCCAGCCTTAACCCACCCTGTCCTTAACAGGTTCTTGACTCTGTGGTAGGAAAGAATTCAAGAGCAGAGTCATAGTAGAGAGTGAGAATGGGATTGAATAAGAGATACAGATTTCACAGAGAAAGTGTGGTCTAGCTCCAGAGACTGAGCAGGGCCCACACCAAGTTTAATACAAAAGAAATGCACATTCACAAAGTGCAGCTTGGCTCTAGAGTGAACAGCAGCCTGCTAAAGGCAAGTTTGATACGAAAAGAAATACACACCACAAGCCAAGTGCGGGCTGGCTCTAGGAAAAATGGGCAACAACCCTGTCTTCTATGGGGATTCCTCTTTTATAGCTTTGCTATCTAATACATATTCATGTTATCCCATGAATATTCAGCTAACAGGGTGCTTCGCAGTTATGTAACCTAGTCCTGCATATGCTTATTTGGTCTCCTTTTGGGGCATGTTCATTGGTCAAATTCTATCACATGCACTGAACATATTCAAGAACATTCTGGGCTCTTTAGCACCCCTAGTGGAAGGTCATTCAAGGGATAAACTCCCTTCCACTGAGCATGCTCAGTCATTGGGGTTGTATAAGCCTGTATAAATTCCTTTTACTGAGCATCCTCAACTACTAGATTTGCATAAGTCTGCCCCTTGTTGTCTCTATCTCCTTGTATTTATACCAAAAATAGGTCCAACAAGCAACCCTTCCACTGAGCATGCTCAGTCATTGGGGTTGTATAAGCCTGTATAAATTCCTTTTACTGAACATCCTCAACTACTAGATTTGCATAAGTCTGCCCCTTGTTGTCTCTATCTCCTTGTATTTATACCAAAAATAGGTCCAACAAGCAACAGTAACTCTTCTGTAGGGGAGGGCCTAGAGGAGGGGCTTGAGACCTTGGGGAGTGTCTTGAAACCCTGAAGGGTGTCCTGAAACCCAAACCCATGGAAACTGAGCATCTCCTATCTTAATAATCCTTAACTATCATTGTTTATTTTGATACTCTGTGTCCTTTTGATATGTCTCTATTATTTTTCAAGCACTCCCTTAGCTTTCTGGCACAACCAGGTGCTCCAGGTTGTGACCTAGCTTTCTGAGTCTCACCTAATGGCTTCAGGACTGAACTGTTCAGGAAGGGAAGAGAAAGGAAGAGGAAGAGCTGACAACGTTTTAAGCTGAAGCATATAAGTTAATTTCTATTCTCTTTACCTCCCTGTCTGATGTGTGAGACTTAAAAGGAAACAAACTAAAGTCCTTACCCCTTACTAATATGAGTGCTGGGGTAAGGGAATTTAAAACTTTGTTGTGTCTATGTGATCAGGGAAGGTGTTAGGTGAGTGGTGTTCACAGCTCCCTGAGACTTTATCAGTTTTGGGGGTTGGTTACTCATGCTCCACCTTTTGTTCATCCCTCTATAGTGCTTAGCAATAAATCTGTGAAACAGAGCAGTAACATGAACCCATTTTAGGATCTTCAATAATGGAAGAACTAGTAAAATTTTAAAACTTTTCTAAAGTCAGTCTGTGGGGGGAGTGGGTAGGCACAGGCTGGAAGATAGACTGGTGGAGTCACCTGAAAGGTAAACAAGCCAAAATCTCTGGAGTCTGAGGGAAAGCATGAGATGGAGAAAAACCAAAACTTGTCTAGGACCCAAAGGAAACCTGTAGGCTTACGAAGTAGCAGACAGTGTCATTTCCAAAAGCAACACTTCCCAACTCTCCAAGGGTTCACACTATTTCCTAGAGATTATAAACCAGGTGACAACACTTACACTTCCATACTCTCAAAGGAACTACTTTTTTGTATAAAACTACAACTTGGGTATAATGAATTTTTAACAATGTTTTCTGCTGGGGAACGGTATTTTGAAAGATATTCATTTTCTAGGTTTCACACTTCTGATATGTTGAATTTTTTACTGAAAATATATTATTCTATAATCAGAAAAATTGCAGATATGTAAGAAGTGGAAGTAATGGATGAAGAACTCTGCAGTTTCATTAAAATATTGCATTTAGTTTTTTTCTTTTTTTTCTGAGGTATAATGTTACATTCAGTAAAATATACAAATCTTAAGTGTATAACTGAGAGGATTTTTACGTATGTATACAATACAATAGCCACCATCTGGATCAAGATAGAGAATATTTCTACCACACAAGAAAAATTTCCTTGCACCTCTTCCCAGCCAATCTCCCGCTGAAGTAACCACTACTCTGACATGTATCACGTAGATTAGGGTCAGGAAGCAAGTTCCAGCTCTGATTTGCCCATTAATGTACAGTGGCAGTCCACAGGAGTGCCTCTTTCTTTGTGTGTCTCAGGAAATGGACTAAATGACCTTTATGGACCCTTTCAGTTTTATTACAGGAGAAACATGATGTAAAGTATTTCTCCCCAAGGGTCTTTAGTAAATGAGCAGGGAGAATTATCTCCCAACTTCCAGGCCTAACTCCATCTATTGAGCCATAGGGCTTCTGTATAAATTAGTTACTAAATCTCAATCAAATAGAGTTTATTCAAATGAGACGGTGATGCTTAATTTTGAAATACTAAATTAATGCTTCGTTCATTCATTTATTCTGTCAACACTTTTTTTTAAACTACTTGCTACTTGTCAAACATCTGTCTAGCAGGCAGTCGGCTCTGCTGGGGAGGCAATGATAGTCACAGCAGTGTCTGCTTCTTGTCTAGTGGGAGAAAGAAAACACAGGCCCAAGTGACCATACTGGAAGGAAGAAATCTTCAAGGTCATAGGAGAGAAACAGATACAGTTTAAACAGGGGGGAAAACTTATATTTAGCTGGGAGACCAGTTTAGGCTTCATGGAGATCGGTGATCAGAGAGCTCGGCCTTGAATGAGGAGCCGAAGTTGGATACACATAAATACAGTTTATTCAAAAACTGGGCTATTTTTTCATGAGGATGACATATTCCATCTACAGAGCATGCACAGGGAATTCTTTCTGCAGCAAGATTAATGGTTTTGTGCTGAGGTCCTCACAGACTCTACCTGATCTATATCTGCAAGTTTCCAGGTCGTTATTAGTGAAACTGTGTTTGTGTAACATATTGACATCAATGAATCTTTCATATGTTATATCAAGAAATTAAGACATATAGAGAAAATTATGCATCCACAGAGCCACCATACTTTAGTGGTTTGGTCACCCTCTACCATGCTGTGTCCATCTGAAGGGCTCTAAAGTTTTCTGGTTGAGCTGAACAGGAAATGACTTCCACTAATTCCTCAGGAATCTCTTCTAGAGGAAAATGGTACATCGTAAGTATTGTCTTTTTCTTGTAATGCTGATATGAGTGTTTCCTCAGTAATCTGACATTTGTATTACTGCCTCTGAAAATATTGAGTGGTCTCAGATCTCACTTCTTCACTGATTTCTGTATTGAAAATCATATCCTGAGAACTTCAGATTCAAGCTTTTTTAGGGTGCTTTTCTATGCTGTAACTCTATGTGAAAAAATCCCTTTATGAACTCAGAGAAACAGGAGCTACGTGGCTGGGATTTCAAAGGAAGATTGGGAAAGGGAAAGTCACAATTACTGATTTTCTTATAACTATTTATTTTAAAGAGTATATTTAAAAATTATTTATCCACAATTTGAATTTAATTATCTGAACATTTTTATTGAATACTAAATTTTCCATTTAAAAAAGAAAAAAATTTTTTAAAATAAATATGTATTGAGTTTCACTTATGTGCTGGGAACTGATACTCTATGGAAATGCAGAAGAGAGAAGATCATAGTTTCTCAGCATCATGTACCACAATTGTTAGAACATCACCCTCTATGTACCAGGCACTTTTTTAGGTGCTGGGGAAAGAGACAGGTGAATCACAGAACCTCAGAGGTAATCATTCCTTACAACCATAATTTTTCAGATGCAGAAATTATAGCTCAGAGAGATTATGGAATTTAACAAAGTGGCCAGTAAATTGCACAAATGGGACATGAACTTCCTTTCCTGGAATAGGAAGTTTTCCACCCCCCACCCCCCCACACCAAATGTCTCATTTATTTATTTATTTATTTATTTATTTATTTATTTTTTGTCTTTTTTGTGACCGGTAAGGGGATTGCAACCCTTGGTGTGGTGTCACCCGCACCGCGCTCAGCCATTGAGTGCACCAGCCATTCCTATATAGGATCCGAACCCGCAGCGGGAGGGTCGCTGCGCTCCCAGCACCACACTCTCCCGAGTACACCACGGGCTTGGCCCCAAATGTCTCTTTTATAAGAATAAAAGCAAATGTGACAAATGATTTCCTGAAATGGTCTTATACTTTAATAGGCTAGGAATTGTTGGCTAAGGAACTTGTGTCATCTCAATAAAACAATATAGATTACACTGGATCCATCAGATTTTTCTCACTGATGCATGGTCACAGAGTCAGTTTGCACAGATTGGAGTGAGAAAGTCATGTAGCCAGCCTAGTCAATTAGGGAAGAATATATATTGCTGAGAGCAAGACATTTTGCTGAGGGGCTTAATTTGTAAGAATTGATTTATAACATGTAAAAACCAAAAGAACCAGAATAGGATTTGTTTCTAAAAGGGACAGTTGCTACCCATAGTATAATAGCAATTGCCCAAGTCATCTGTGTACCTGGGCTCAGAAATAATTTCAAGCTAATAAATATATTTTTTCCTATGCCAGCATCCATCATTTGAAATATAAATGCTGTTATCATTCATATGCTCAGTTTGTTCTCTACTTGCCTCAGTTTGGGTCTGATTTTTTTTTTCTTTTTTTGGCAGCTGGCTGGTAAGGGGAGTTGAACCCTTGATGTTGTTAATACAAGGCTGTGCTCTAACATGCTGAGCTAACTAGCCAGCCATTTGGGTCTGATTTGAAGAGAACAGCCCCCTTTTTTTTGTACAGCAGCCTAAAAATACACAGAACCATAAATTACTTATTTTAAATCTTAGTTTCAATGTCATTTATTCATTAGCTCATTCTTGAATTCATTTAGCAAACTCTGATTGAGCATCTACTATGTGGCAAGGCACTGGGGATATGAGAGTGAATAGTCCTCTAAACTATTAATAAACCCCTCTAAACTATTAATAAACAAGTAAACAAGGTCTTTCCACCCTGTGTAAATAATGTCACCATAAGGGTAATCTCTGAATGCTGGAGGATTATTTAGGAGGGTCCCCTGAACCAGGAAGGTCAAGGAAACGATTTCTTTGTCATTCTGATTTTGCAACTTGTCTACAAGATAGCTGTGATTTTCCCCCACTGTCTAAGAGAAAAAACTGAGTTTCAGAACGTTTAAGTGACCTCTTCTTTCATTCAATAATTCAACAAGCATTCCTTCATGCAATTCAATGCCTGCTAAGCATGTGAGGCACAGTCCTTGGCACAGAGGATACAGTAGTGAACAGAAAAGAAGAAATCCCTGCAGCCAGGAAATTTACATTGCAGTGGGGAGAGTAAAAGTGTAAACAAAAACATACAGAACACGTTGGATATTTATAAGTTCTCTAAATCAGATTATGATGTATAAAGAAAAAGGTTTGCAGGGGTTCTAGGCTGCTATTTTACAGAAACTAGTAGAGAAAACCCTTTCCAATAAGATGGTATTTAAACCGAGACCTGAAGGAAGTGAGAAACTATGTCATTAAGAGAAATAGCATTTCACTTAGAGGGGACAGCAAAGGCAAAGACCCTGAATATGCTTGATGTGTTTGAAAAGCAGCAAGGTGGTCATTATGGCTACAGTAAAGAAGGAAATGGGAGGTAGATCATGTCGGGCCAGTATGATTAGAAGCCACTGGAAGCTGTAAGCAGGGAAATGGGTTTTTTTTTTTTTTTTTTTTTTTTTTTTGCTTATGTTTTGAAATGATCATTCTGCATGTTGAATATAGATACAGACTAATGGGCAGGGGAAGCGGGGAGGGGCATTCATTCAGGAGACTATTTAATAGATAAGGTCTATTGAAGATTGTGGGTCTTGGACCAGGGTAGCAGGAGGGAGGATGTAAGAAGTAATCTGATTCTGGATATACTTTTGAGACAGAATAGGTCTAGGCCTCTGAAACAAACTGACTCCGTTTTCCCATCAGAGGACATTTTGTTACTTTTCCACTGTTCAGTCATGAGACCACCAGGGCACATTATTACTCTATGGCCCATCCTGACAAAATAAACTGAGATAAGAGGCGACAGATATTCACTGAGTTGCAAAACCCCTTCCCAAGTCTTGTTAAATTATAACTGTTAGCTTTGTTTAAAACATATTGATATCTACCCATTCTTTCTTTGCCTGTAATTGTAAAAATTAAGTTACAGGTTAATCTTAAGACCCCTTTAGGAGTTCCTGCATGTGCTCAAAGCTTCAAGGTGGCCACTACAAAGACCCTCCTGTGGTAGTGATAATGAGCAACACCACAATCTTGGACCTACTGAGCAGGCACAAGGACCAAAGCCCTAACTGAGCATGTGTGCATGGTGAAACCAGGAAGAACAGAATGGACCATGTTGGGAAAACAGAATAATTTAATCAGGCCCCCTTGCCTGCCTGTCTGATGGGGGTGGCGCAGCACATTCTTTGTAAGCAAATTGTGTTTGTGTGGGTGGAGTTAGTGCACATGTGTGGCACCGCCACCTTGGCTGGTGTCTGCCTCGGGCATCTGCCCACACAACCATGCTCTCCAACCTACGGCTTCCAAGGACCTGTTTACCAGTTACCTAGCTCATAGACCTGCGTGTGAGGGGTCTGGTGACCCAACCTGGTGTATGAAGGGTTTGTGATCCAGTCTGTAAACAGGGTTGAGGGGTCTGTGATCTCCAGACCCAGCCCTAGCTCAACAATTGGCCCAGTCAGCAGCATTATAGGCAGGTAGAAGAGCTCGACAATTGGTGTAGTCAGCAAGGTTATGGGCAGATAAAAGAGCTAGACAGACCACCTCCAGAGTCATAGAATAATGATGCTGGCCTGCATCCCTTGTCCCCTTGCCCTGTAAAGGACCCTTGGGGAGCTAACTTCTCTGTAGCTACCTCCCTTATAGCTACATAAGTCTATTTCCTCTTTTAATAAAGTGTTCCTTGCTTTACTCCTGGGTACATTGTTCATTTCTATGACTTTGGGACCCAAGAGCCCAATTTGGTAACCCAATTTGATGGTAAAGTCAACAGGATTTGTTGATGGTTTACTCCTGGGTACATTGTTCATTTCTATGACTTTGGGACCCAAGAGCCCAATTTGGTAACAGTTTGATGGTAAAGTCAACAGGATTTGTTGATGCATTAAATATGAGATATGAAACAAAGACAGGGGTCAGAGTAGGTGCTGAAATTACAATGTTGAACAAAACAGTCAGAAGCTTTAATTCCGAGAGTTTGTCTAATGATGGTATAGGCAGCCAATAAACTAATAAACAAATAAATGTGGTTATACTTTGTGGTAAGTACTGAAAAGGAGATAAGAGTGCTATGCCACGAAATAACAAGGGATAGCTGTTTTTTCATAGAGTAGTTAGGAATGGCCTCTTTGAGGAAGTGGTATTTACGCTAAAGCCTAAAGGATGAGAAGGGGCTTGCCATGCAAAGATACAGGAGTGAAGTGTTTCAGGTGGAGGCTCCAGCAAACAGAGTAGCCCTGAGGTCTCATGGCTGAAAAGGAGAAAAGCGAGCATTTAAACCAATCTGCTCAATTCTTAAGCCTGTTTTTTTTTTCAACTCTTACATGCTCTATCACACCAGTTTTCAAGGTGAGATCTGTGGACCCCAGAATCCCCTGATTCTCTTTTAGGGTTGTCCATAAGTTCAAAACTCTTTTCATTCTAATACTAAGACATTACTTTCATTTTTCATGCAAATTCTGTCATGAGTATAAGGTGTTTTCCAAAGTCTACAAGACTTGATATTGCAACAGATTGCATGGAAAACAAATATAAGAATCCAATTGTCTCCTGTTAAGCCAGACATTAAAGAGATGTGAGAAAACGTAAAACAAAACATCACTTTTCTCACTAAATTATTCTTATTTTTAAAGAATTATTTTTCATAACATATGCCATTATGTCAACATGAGAGAGGATTATTGATGTTATTTTCAACAAATTAATAATTTTTGTAAATTGCTCAGTGTTGATTTTGAACAAGGTAAATATCAATAGATAAAAGCCACAAAAACAAGGGTTCTTTGTTTCCTCCATAATTTCTAAGAGTGAAAAAGTTGAGACCACAAGTTTGAGAAGTGCTGCATTAGTATTAATGTTAAAGCTCTCTCAAATTTTGAACTTGATCTCTAACTATAAAATTCCTTTTAACACCCAGAACTTGCCTTTAAAAAATGATAGATAAAATGGCTAATATTTATTGAGTGTTCACTACATTCCAGGCATGTCCTAAGTACTTAACATATTTTAACTAATTTAATCAAATTATAACAGGTCATTTTATTTTATCTATTTTATAATGAGGAAAGCAAGGAATAGAGACATTAAAACTTGTCCCAGCTCACACAGCTAGTAAGTGACAGAGGTGGAATTTAAACCCAAGCAGTCTTGCTCCACAGACAACATTCTTAACCATCAGCAGTAGTTTAATATGTGTGAACAAATAAATGAAGACTTAGTTGTAATGCTATGTAAACCACCCTTGCAGGGGATCACAGTAAGCCCCATCTGGCTGACAGATTCCGGTCAGGAAGAGTGGTGGCCTGAAATACCAAGAGGTAGGAAGAGCTAAGGGCAGGTGAAAGTCCTGGCTAGGGAGTGCTGAGCATCAAGCCATGAAAATTCAACTCTACCATCAAGTCCCATGGGCAAATGTAAATCAGAGCAAGGGTCAAGGCCACAAAGCCCAAGGCTTCGTATGTACTTGTTTGACTAGAGACAGAACAAGGGCAAGAGTGAAGCTCATGGTTCTGCCCCATCCCATCTAAAACATCCGTCATCTCTAAGTGCTATGGCTCCCTTTGCCTCTGGTTCTCAAATAGTTGGATTGGAAAATGTTCCTTCTCCCCCCACCCCCAACAAGATCACTGAGTTAGAGGTTTTCAGACAAATAATAGGAGGAAGACTGGCATGCCCAAGACTGTTTTTTATTTATTTAAGGATTCATAGGATCCTTCATAGGAACTCATAGGATTTTACAGATGCATTACCTGGCTTAATGGCATCAGATTAGGGAAAACACTTATACCAGCATATATTTTGCAATAACATATTTTACTTCATGGATTAAATAATCACATGTGATTTGCAGACTTTAGCTTTAATAGTCTTTTAAGTGATACAAAAATTCCTAAGTGCACATTTACTAAAGTCAAATATAAAGACCAGAATTAATAGGAAATAAAAATCTAATTATGTTCTACTGAGCATAAATATCATTTATAATAAGAACTTTTAAAATGGCATTTGAAGTTTTTCTGGCCTAGCAGAATGAGATACAATCTCCACTTTCTGTATAATGCAATTGCAAGTAAAAAAAGGAAAGTTTTGTATATAAGAACTCATGGTCTCATCTGTTAAGTCTATATAACCTCTATCTCTCTTCCCACCGCTAAGATGAATTCAGCCTCACCAGGGTATACATTATGCAAATGAAGTAATGGATGAAAGAAGAGGAAACTCAGAGAAGCCTATTTGGTTTTTAAGGGAAAGACATAGGAGAAAATGGATTTCCTCCTTAACAGATATATTTGAAGCCCCCTTTATGCTCCTCCTATCCCATTCCCATCCCTAACCTACAAAAGTAAGCACCATTTTAATAGTCTTACCATATATGTATTTATTGTTAAAAATATATTGTTTAGTTTTGCATGTTTTGAACATTAGGTAAATGAAATCAGATTGTATGTGGTCTTCTGCCATGTGCTTTGTACACTCCACTTTCAGTTCCTGAGATTCATCTGTGGAGCTGGAGTTCATTCATTTTCTCTATTGTGCAGGATTCTACTACTGGCTTCATCCACATTTTCTTTGTTCATTCTCCTTCTGACTGATATTTTCATTGTTTAAAATCTTTTGCTTTATATGCAATGCTTCTGTGAACCATTTTGTATGTGAATCTTGGTGTACATGCATAAGAATTATTTCAGAATATGTGTCTAGGACTAAAATTGCTGACTTGTGCATGATGCATGTCTTCAGCTGTACTCAATCATGTCACTTGCTTCATCAATTACCAAGAGAAAGGGGCTAAAATCTCCCACAGTGATGATGGATTTTTAAAATTCCTCTTTGCCATTCTAACAATTTTAGCTTTATAGTTTTAAATTGAGATATGATTCTCTTTACATTTACTTTGAATTTGTGAATAATATGTTTGACTTTCTTTATATTCATTTATATTATCTTATTTTTGCTTTTTCTGTGTACTTTTGCCCTCTTGAATTCTTTTTGATTTACTGAAATTATGACAGACTGTCAAAAATAGGATGCAATTACTTCCCTCCCTATAAGAGAGTCATTTTGCAATAAGACTTTGCATTTCCTTCTGTTGAGAAGCTGTGCCAGTTCTGTCTAGGCCAAAAGTCAGCAAACTACAGGCTAAATCTGGCCTGCTATCTATTTTTGTAAAAAAAGATTTATTCTAACATAGCCATAGTCATTCATTTATGTATGGGCTACAGAGGCTTTCCTACCTAAACAGCAGAGTGAGTAGTTTACTATCTGAAAGCCTAAAATATTTGCTATCTGGACCTTTATGGAAAAAAGTTTGCCAATCTCTGGTCTAGGCCTCAGGGGGCCTTGCACTCATTCTCTGGAACTTGTCCAGTTGTGTGAATAAGAGGAGGCTGGCCTGTCAGAGGATGAGACGCTACATGGAGCAGAGATGAGCTATACTAGATAAAGCCATCTCAGACAAGTTAGCTTCCAGGGACCAAGCACCATATGACATTGCATAAGTGATTCCATTCAAGAACAGCTAAATTAATATCAATTAGCAGAAATGCTTGGTTAACCTGTGAGGTCATTAGCAATAATAAATGATTGTTATTTTGAGGCACTAAGTTTTAGAGTATTTTGCTGAACAGATGATTCAGGGTTTTTTATTTTCCCCTTTCATTTCATTTTTTCCTATAGCAATTGGAATTTATACCTTCTATTAACTTCTATTTTTATTCTTATAGTGCTCACTCTAAAATTATAGTAGGAAGAAGAGAGCAGGCCCGAGGTCCAATGAAGAGCCAAGAGCAGTCTTCTCTGCCCCAAAGCAGGCAAGATAGCAAAAACACCACTTCTGCATGGGTGGCCCATCACAGCCACTGCCACAGCCACAGCAGCTGCAAAAGTGACTCAGTGCCACAGCAGTAGTCACAGCCACCATTCAGGCAGCCTGCCAGACACTTGACTGTATTCGCACAATGAGTGTCACCACTGGAGGCCAGAAAGAGAAGAGAACATCTCTTTCCACAAAGCCCACTCCAGAGTAATGGAAGAAGCAACTGCTCTACTAGATGACCAGACATCAATGTAGAGATACTAGAAATACAAAAAACAAAGAAAATATGACACCACCAAAAGAATATAGTAATTCTCAAATATCAGACCCTACAGGGAAGGAAACCCTTGAAATGACTTAAAAGGAATCCTGAGCAACAATCTTAAGGAAACTGACTGAGATATGAGATGACTAAGTTAGACAACATAATGAAACAAGAAAAAAAATCCAGGATATGGAGGAGGAAATTTACAAAGAGATTAATATATTAAAAAATAATGCAGCAGAACTCAAGGAAATGAAAGATTCAGTCAATGAAATAAAAAACATAACCGAGAGCTCAAGCAGCAGGCTAGAACAAATAGAAGAAAGAATTTCTGATCTTGAAGATAATCTTTTAGAAATAACTCAGGCAGACAAAAAAAGAAAAAGAAAAAAAAAATTTAAAAATAAAGAAAATCTAAGAGAGCTAGTAGAAAACTTTAAGTGCACAAACATTTGAATCAGGAAAAGCCACAGAAAACCTATTTGACAAAATAACAACATAAAACTTCCCAGGTATAGGGAGAGACACAGACCTTCAGATTCAGGAGGCTCAAAGATCCTCAAACAGATTCAATCCAAAAGATTCTCTCCAAGACACATTATAGTCTAACTGGTAAATCTCAAAGACAAAGACAGAATCTTAAAAGAAGCAAGAGAAAAACATCAAGTCACCTATAAGGGAGTTCCTATTAGACTAACAGCAGACTTCTTAAAGGAAACTCTACAGGCCAGAACAAAATGGGATGATATATTCAAGAACTAAAAGAAAACAACTGCTAGCCAAGAATACTATACTCAGCAAGGCTGATCGTCAGAAATGAGGGAAAAAATAATATATTTTCCAGACAAACAAAAACTTCAGGAGTCCACCACCAGATGACCAGCCCTACAAGAAATTCTCGAGGAAGTCCTGCATCTAGAATCTGAAAAACAATAATCACTACCACAAACACATAAGAAAAAACAAAACCCACTGGTCGAACAAAAATGCAAACAAGAAAGAGAAAGAAACTAAATTTTACCACCACAAAAAACCATCATGACAATGTAATAATGCCCCTGCTTTATTTCTGATTTTATTTTGTTTTTCGGGGGAGGAGAAGAAGATACTTTAGGCAAGGTGGTCAGGAAGAGCCTCTCTGTTGTTAGGGTTGCTGTTTATTTTTATTATTTTTTTACCCCTGCTTTATTTCTGATTTTATTTTGTTTTTCGGGGGAGGAGAAGAAGATACTTTAGGCAGGGTGGTCAGGAAGAGCCTCTCTGTTGTTAGGGTTGCTGTTTATTTATTTATTTTTTTTAATTTTAATATACCACCTCACATATAGTAGGTGATCAATATTTATTGAATCAATAGCTGGATCCTGTTACAATACATTGTTGCTTTGCCTCCCATGGATTTGTCACCCCTTTTCCCCTGGGTGATGGAGCTGCCAAAGATTACTCAAAGCTGATCTCTTCTGAGCAGTGAGAAGCCTCAAAAAGGGATTAATTTCCCAGAACCCTCAGATATAAGGCATTCCTTCCATTTGGAAATTAACCCTGAATCAGGGTCCTCTTCCTGCATTTATTTTCCAGACCAGCAAGTTACAGGAAGAGCACATAGGTGGGGTTTTTGCTAAGTACAATTTAACAAGTTTAACAATAGAAGCTGGTAACATGCAATTAAGATAATCCACTAACAAAAGCTTGATTTTAGCAAACATTCTCTTCTTACAGCAATTTCCCAGTATCTTTACATATC
>NW_007740391.1:0-2142 GCF_000696425.1 Galeopterus variegatus | reverse complement strand
TCTCTTCTTACAGCAATTTCCCAGTATCTTTACATATCAATCAGTAACCTGTCTGTCTTTGAGCCAGCAACCTAGCTGAGTTACAATTCTTTATCTTACAACAGAGACTTTATAGCTTGGGGAAAATTTTCTGTCCTTTGCAAGGTCAATGGTTGAAACTGCAAGGCTTTGGAAAACCAGGCCCTGTGAAATACATTTGTTTATGAATACTCCACAATACATTCTTCTGGAAAGAAAAGAATTTTGTGTTTTAGACCAAACCAGCATGTATCTGTTCTGAAATTAAAATTATTACCAGTAATACCCCACTTAATATGCCTTTTAAAAAATTAATTATACACATATTCATCACAGGTAGATAGCCCCCATATGGACACAATAGACTGTAGCAGTCCAGAGGGTCCCAGCATAGCTATTTCAAGAGCCCTATTAAGTCCTTTCACTCAGATTAACCCAACATACCAGGAACTCTGAGTACTTGACAGAATAAATTAGAGTTGTTATTACAGGCCATTGAGTGAAGCCTCAGTTTGAAAATGTTTGGCTTGCAGATCAATAACTCATAAGAATGAAATGGCTCTGAAAAAGTTACAATCTGTGATCTGTGAGGGTACTATAGCCTGGGAGGCCTTAATGGACATGTGAGAGGCATGTTGCTGTTGTTTCTTATGGCAGCTGGTCAGTATGGAGATTCAAACCCTTGACCTTGGTGTTACGAGGTTGTGCTCTAACCAGCTGAGCTAAGCAGCTGACTTTATTTCTGATTTTACTAATTTTGGTCTTTTCTCTTCTTTTCTTGGTCAATCTAAATAAAGGTTTGCAAATTTTGTTGATCTTTTTAAAGAATCAACTTTTGGTTTTGTTGATTTTTCTGTTGTTTTTTAATTCCTTATTTCATATATTTCAATTGTAATCTTTGTTATTTCCTNAACTTTTGGTTTTGTTGATTTTTCTGTTGTTTTTTAATTCCTTATTTCATATATTTCAATTATAATCTTTGTTATTTCCTACTTATATTTGCTTTTGGTTTAGTTTGCTCTTCATTTTCTATTTTCTTAATATAGAAGCTTACATTACTGACTTGAGATTTTTCTTACTTTTATATAGGTGTTTACAAGCATAAATTTGCCTCTAAGCACTGCACAAGCACTGTGTCCTGTAAATTTTGATATGCTGTGTGATATGTTGTGCTTTGATTTTTATCTCAAAGTACTCTCTAATTTCCCTGTGATTTTTCTTTTTATCCATTGTTTATTTAGGAGAGTGTTGTTTAATTTCCACACACTTGTGGGTTTTCTAAATTTCCTTCTGTTATTGCAGTCAGAGAACATATTTTCTATGATCTTAGTCTTTTTAAATGTATTAAGACTTGTTTTGTGGCAAAATAAATACGTGAATAAATAAATAAAATAGCATAAAAATAAAAACTTTGGCATGCAAAGTCTAAAATTAATCATTATTTTTTCCTTCCTCATAAACAATGCAAAAAAATCAAACAAACAAACAAAAAACAATGAAGGACCTCACATGACTTTAATTCTGATGAACTTATGAGGTATCTTCAAAAAGCTTGTGGAAAGATTTGTATTATCTTTTAATTCTTTTTTGCCACAGACTTTTTGGAGTACTCTTGTATATGCTATTACTGTACAGAATTTTGGTTCCATCTTATATAACTCAATAAATGAGACATTATTATTATTATTAATTATTATTTTGTACTATTGAGTTTTGTTTAGATTTTCTCATAAATTTATCTATTTTTTTGCTTATTTTTCCTTTTTGCACCTCAAATCTTCCATCTTTTGGAAAGTCTGTCAGTGAGAATTGGTTATTGCCATATTCTCTTAGTTTTTTCTGAAAGTGTTTTATTTTGCCTTCATTTATTGGTAAATATTTTTACCAAGTTTCTAATTCTGGATCGTTACTTTTCTCTCAATAACTTGAAGATATTTCACTCCTTTCTGGCTTCCATTTTTATTTATTTTTTGAGAAACCAGGTGTCCTTTTAATATACATTCTTTTTAAAAAATCTGTCTTTTTTCCCCCATATAGATAATTTTTTTCTTATCATTTTTTTCCTTTGTGTTTCATATACTGTGTCTATGTATGAATTTTTTAAAATAACTTACACTATTCAGA
>NW_007740390.1:5865-30399 GCF_000696425.1 Galeopterus variegatus | reverse complement strand
TCCTTCTCCAGAAACTGTTTAACCATAAACATTCTGGGCAGCAACCTTTACTTTGAATGTCATGTCTTTGTTTCTCCTCAAGATGTTATCATATCTTTACATTCCGGACCCTTTGCAGCATGCCTGCTTTTTCCCTATATAAGCTGTAGCTTTCAAACCAATAAGTGAGACTTGATCAGAATACTGTCTTGTCTCCATTTCTCTTGTCTCTTGCTTCCATCCCATTCCCACTCCCCCCGCCAGGGTCTGCGTTGAATATCCCGCAGGTCGGGACATCGTTACAAAAGAGACCAGGTCAAATATGAAAGCCTAGCTAATGCTATCCAGAGATCACACACTCCAAAGCCAGCTGCCTCTATGGGCAAGGCACCTGGGAACTACTTCAAATGCACTCAGTTGGGCCACTGGGTATGTGTTTGCCCTGACCCCAGGCCCTTTCCTGGGCCCTGTCCTCACTGCAAACAGCCAGGTCACTGAGGGGTTGACTGTTCCACTTGCCAAACAGGGAGTGGCCCAGTCCCCAACCCACAGAATTTGGCTTCATGGCCATCCATACTGGAACTTCTCAGATTCACCCAAGAGGAGGACTGACGATGCCCAGGGCCCAAGGACCCTATGGAGATCACCATGTGTGAGTCCAGGTTAACTTTGCTCATAGCAGGTAAGCCAATCTCTTTTGTCATCAATACAGGGACCACTTACTCTACCCTTCCTGAATATGCAGGAAAACAACCCCATCATCTATCACAATATAGGGGTCATGGGAGCAGAATACCACCCATGGATGACACAACCCCTTTCCTGTACCCTACATCGCACCCAATTCACACACAAATTTTTAATGATGCCTCAATGCCCAGCCCCCTTACTAGGATGGGACGTCCTTCCCAAATTCAAGGCTACCCCTACATTACACACTTTAACTCCAGCTACAATACTCCTATTACAGACCACCCCAGACCTGGTCCCTGAGGCTTCCATCTTCCCCTTCCCCTCGGACAAGGTTAATCCCATATGGGACACTTCTTCTCCCTCCATTGCTATTCGCCATTCTCCTTTTAAGTTGTGGAACCCCTCTATCACAGTACTAGGTGTCACGGGACCAAAATACCACCCATGGAACACCCAACCCCTTTCCTGCACCCTACATCACACCCAATTCACACACAAATTTTCAATAATGCTTCAATGCCCGGCCCCCTTACTGGGACAGGACATTCTTTCCAAATTCAATACTACCCTTACCCTAAACACTTTAACTCCAACTACAATACTCTTGTTACAGGCTACCCAGACCTGGCCCCTGAAGCTTCCACCCTCCCCTTCCCCTTGGACAAGGTTAATCCCATAGTATGGGACACTTCTCTCTTCATTGCTATGCACTATTCCCCTATCCTTGTTAAATTGTGAAACCCCTTCTTTGTTCCCTAATGTCCCACAATACACCATCACAAACAAACACCTAATAGGCTTAAAACCCATCATACACAAACTCCTTTCTTCTCATCTCTTTCGGCCTATGCACTCACTTTTAATACACCCATTCTTCTAGTTATAAAGCCTAATGGCTCATACCATTTAGTTCAAGAACGCGGTGCCATTAATGCGGTCATTTTATGCATAACCCCAATCGTTTCTAACCCCTATACTCTTCTATCCACAATTCCAACAACAACCCATTTCTTCTCTGTGTTTGACCTCAAAGATGCCTTTTTTCTATCCCCTTATGCCCTTCCTGTCAAAACCTGTTCACCTTCACTTGGTCAGGATAACCCCCACTTCTTCATCCAGGTCTTACCTCATGAATACAAAATGTGTGACCTTCTCCTTTGTAGCCCCTCCTATGAGGATTCACAGGCCCACAATGTTGCTCTCCTTAATTTCCTGGCCTCCAGGGGTTATTGAGTGTCCCCTAGAAAGGCCCAAATATCTTCTTCTCCAGTTACCTATTTGGGAGTCCACCTCAACCCCAACACCAGAGAAATAATGGTGGATCACGAGAGTCTAATTTCTGAACTTCCTACTCCTAACATGAAGGGTGAAATCCTTTCTTTCTTGGGGCTTGCAGGGTACCTTCAACCATGGATTCCTAAGTTAGGTTTGCTAGCAAAGCCTCTTTATGAGGCAGTCAAAGGGAATCCTGCCATCCCCTTATGTCCTACAAAGCCCACTCATTCTCCCTCTGGCAATTAAAAGCTTCTGTCCTTGCAGCCCCAGCTCTATCCTTACCAAACCTATTTAATTCTTTTATCCTATATGTTACCAAAACCCAAGGATTGGTGGTGGGGTTTTGGGACTAGAGGCGGGAGATATCTTCTCCCCTGTTGCATAAGTTTCTAAACAATTGGATACAACAGCTCATGGATGGGCTCCCTGTTTATGGGCTTTGGTGATAGCCACCCTTTCTCTCTAGCACTCACTGGTTTTCGAGCTTTCCCCCACAAACCCACAGGCCTCAGCCCCTTTTAACTTATGTATTGTAGACTGTTCACTCTCACACCTCTCCCTTCCAGCTCATCACCTTTAGGCCAGTATCTCCCTACTCTTTCACTCATTAGGGATCTTCTTCGGGAACAGGCAAACCTTCTATTACCTCATCCTTTTCCCGCCACCCCCTCAGAATTTAAATGGAGCCCAGGACAGGAATTGTATATTAAACCCGAATCCCAAAGCCCCTCTCACCATGTTGGGAAGGGTCTTATACAGTACTTCTCACCACCCCCACAGCAGTAAAAGTACTAGGAAAGGCCCCTTGGTATCACTTATTCTTGGTAAAATTAGCATCTGAGACTTTACCCAAAGAATCTGTTAACACCAAGCTAGAGGGGACCTTCTGTTCAATTCTCAACCCAACATCTCCTTACACTTCGTCCATTTTAGGACTCACAAAACTGAAAACCTCCAAGACCTCCACTCTTCTCCCAACCCCAGAAGGATGATCTTTCTCCTGGGGATTATCTTCTCACTGTTTCAGGTCCACTTCATGTCCTTCACACAGGAGCTGCTCCAAGACCCACCACCTCCAGTGTTGAAGACACCCTTGAGTGGGTAACTGAATTAGCCTGGCAGGCCACCCTCTGTGATTACACTCCTGACGAGGTTACCCTCTACTCCTTTTTCCTACTATGCACCTCTCAACCTCTCAGCCCCTGAACACTTGCCTTTTCTCTTCCTCTTGCTTCTCTTCTGAACAGAGACATGTGCCACATCCTTTTCACAATGTATAACCAAGGTGTTGGTGGGTGGAAGGACACTTTCCAACCTCCCAGGTCAGCCATCCAGAATCCTTGTGGGAACCCTATAGGACACATTCAGATCCCAGACAACGGCCACATCATTTTCTTATGGGGATAAAATGTACTGGGTAGCCCTTTCCAAAGGGGATTCTGCTGTAGAATAAAACATTTCTGCTTGGCCCAAACCACTCACCTAGGCTACAGCAATAAAGGAGGACTTCAGGACAAAACACGCCAGACCCCTGACCATGATGGGACTTATCTTTCTTCTTGGTCCCTGTCTCTTTTGGTGTTTCTCTAGTTTCTTATAGGAACATATGCAGGCCTTCACCAACCAAAACGTCACTGGATTCTTCATGCAAGGAGGATATCAGCCCCTGGAATCATCGACCCTTCCCCAGAAGAATTCAGCCTCCCTACACGAAACTAACACCTCATCACCTAGTTGTTTTACCCACCAACATAAATATTTTATTTTTTTCATGTTTTTGCCCATCTTCTGCAGGAAGTAGCTTCAGAAGAATGAGACCTCCACCGCTTTTCCCTTCTCCCTATACTTAAAAGGCAGGAATGATGGATCTTGGATGTGACCAGTGCCATTTTACACACAATAAGCACAAAATAACCACCAGCCTTTCCCTTAGGAGAAACCTCATAGTTACTGAGAAATAGAAACTCCTCTACTTCCACTTGGGTGAACCCATCCACCTGATGGCATCTGCCAGTCTTATCTTCCACACCAGCACCAAACCCCTCTCTGATTACATCAGCCTTCCCTGCAGCCTATATAAGCTCTCCCACATCAGATCTTGTGCTGCCCTCCGTTTTGAATGTAGCCCATCACATTCTTTTCCTTAAATATAGCTTGATTGGTACCTGACATTTTGGCTCACATTCTTTCAGTACCAAACATAGGGTTTTGCAATAAGAGAGTAGCCTTGTGACCCAGACTATAGTACTGCGCAAAACCCACTGAATTCTTTGTTTGCACACTTAGTATCTCAAGAGCTGCACTTGCTGAGCCAGATCATTGAGTCTTATGCAATGAAGAAAAATCCAAGGAGGAGGGAAAGGGGACGTCGTGGTATAATAGTGAGGAACAGAATGAGTGAAGTCAAGAAAAACAGGTGTTGGCCGGCCCGGTGGCACACTGGATAAGTGCGCCGCTTTGGAAGCGCGGCGGCGCTCCCACCCGAGGGTTCGGATCCCACATACAGACCGGTTCCCACTCACTGGCTGAGCGAGGTGCGGGAGCAACACCGAGGGTTGCAATCCCGTTGCCGGTCCCTGGCCCGGTACTGGGGCAACACTGAGGGTTGCGATCCATTGCCGGACACGGAAAAAGACAAAAAAGAAAACCTTGTGGTGGTGGGAATGTTCTGTACTTTAACTGTATTAATATCAATATCCTAGTTGTGATGTTGTACTGTAGTTTTGCAAGATGTTACTGAAAGAAAGTGAGCCAAAATGTCAGGTACCGATCAAGCTTTATTAAAGGAAGGAAATCTGCTGGGCTGCACTCAAAATGGAGGGTGGCACCAGGCCTGGGGTGGGAGAGCTTATATAGACTTCAGGGAAGGCTGAGGTAACCAGAGAGGGGTTTGGTGCTGGTGTGGAAGATAAGGCTGGCAGATGCAATCAGGTGGAAAGTTGCACCCAGGCGGAAGTCAAGGAGTTTCTATTTCTCAGAAACCACGAGGTTTCTTGTAAGGGAAGTCTGGCAGCTATTTTGTGCTTATTGCATGCAAAATAGCACCAGTCACATCCAAGATCCATCATTCCTGCCTTTAAGTATAGGGAGAAGGGAAAAGGGGTGAAAGTCTCATTCTTCTGAAGCTACTTCCTGCTGGAGATGGGTGAAGATATGAAAAAAATAAAAGATTTATGTTGGCAGGTAAAACAATTAGGTGGTGGGGTATTGGTTTCATGTGAAGAAGCTAAATTCCTCTGGGGGAAGGGTCGCTGGTTCTGAGGGGCTGATATCCTCCTCCCATGAAGAATTAGGCAACATTTTGATTGGTGAAAGCCTGCATACATTCCTGTAAGAAGTTAGAGAAACACCAAAAGAGGCAGGGACCAAGAAGGACAAGACCCATCATGGTTAGGGGTCTGACGTGTTTTGTCCTGAAGTCCTCCCCCCTTGCTATAGCCTAGGTGAGTGGTTTGGGTGAAGCAGAAATGTTTTTGTTGAGGGAGCACTGGGGTCCAGCAGAATCCCCTTTGGAAAGAGCTATCCAGTAGTTTTTACCCCTGTAAGAACATGATGTGGCGGTTGTCTGGTCATAGCATATTGTGGGAACGTATGTCCGGGATGTGAATGTGTCCTGTAGGGTTCCACTGAGGATTCTGGGTGGCAGACCTGGGAGGATGGAAAGTGTCCTTCCACCCACAAAAGTTCTTGGTTATACATTGTGAACAGGGTGTGCCATAAGTCTCTGTTGGGAAAAGAAGCAAGAGGAAGAGAAAAGGCAAGTGTTCAGGGGCTGAGAGGTTGAGAGGGTGCCTAGTAGGAAAAAGGAGTAGAGGGTAACCTCCTCAGGGGTGTAATCACAGAGGGTGCCCTTCCCGGCACAAGGATGCCTTCAACACTGGAGGTGGCAGGTTTGGCCCAGTCTTGGAGCAGCTCCTGTGTGAAGGGCGTGAAGCGGGCCTGTAAGAGTGAGAGGATAATCACTGGGGGGAATATTATCCTTCTTCTGGGATTGGGGGAAGAGTGGAGGTCCTGGAGGTTTTCAATTTTGTGGGTCCTAAAATGGACAAAGTGTAAGGAGATGTTGGGTTGGGCATTGAGCAGAGGGACCCCTCTGGCTTGGTGTTAACAGATTCTTTGGGAAAGTCTCAGGTGCTAGTATTACCAAGGATAAGTGATACCAAGGGGCCTTTCCTAGTACCTTTACTGCCATGGGGGTGGTGAGAAGTACTGCATAAGACCCTTCCCAACATGGTGAGAGGGGCTTCAGGATTTGGGTTTTAATATACACTTGCTGTCTTGGTTTCCATTTAAAGTCTGAAGGGGTGGTGGGGAAAGGATGAGGTAATGGAAGGTTGGCCTGTTCCCGAAGATCCCTAATGAGCAAAAGAGTAGGGAGATACTGGCCTAAAGGTGATGAGCTGTAAGGGAGAGGGGTCAGGGTGAAAGGTCTACAATATGTAAGTTCAAAGGGGCCGAGACCAGTGATTTTGTTCAGGGCAGCTCACAAGCGAGTGAGTGCTAGAGGGAGAAGTTGGATCCGTGGGAGATGAAGTTTCATGGACAACTTGGTGAGGTGTGTTTTTATGATATGATTGGCTTTTTCTACTTTACCTGATGACTGAGGGTGATATGGTATATGTAAGTCCCATTGATATGTAAGGCCTGTGCTGTCAGTTGCATAATCTGGGAAATGAATGCGAGGCCATTATCAGACTGGAAGCTGGTGGGCAAGCCAAAATGAAGGATGATTCCTGAGGTGAGAGCATGCATTACTGCTGTAGCATCCTCCGAAGTGCAGGGAAAAGTCTCAATGCAATCTGAAAAGGTGTCTATGAAGGTTAGAAGATAGCATGTCCTTTTGTGGGGAGGTATGTGAGTAAAGTCAATTTGCCAGTCCTGGACAGGAGTGTATCCACTGGCCTGGTGGGTGGGAAAGGACCAAACTTGGAGGTCATCTTGATTGGAGCACTGAGTACACAAAAGACAGTTTTGGGTGATTTATTTAAGTAACTTGGCCATGTAGGGAGAGTAATATACGGGCTGAAGAAGGCATAGTAGTGGTTCCATGTAATTATGTTCTAAGGGTCGGGAGTGTTTTGGGATGAGAGTGGCTGGCTTTAAAGGAGGGCAAGGTTTAAAGGAGAATTGGGAATTTTCAGTGAAGGTAAGGTGGATAAGTTGTAGGTGGGAAGGGGAGAGAATTGATATGGCCTTATGGCTGAGAAGGTCTTGAAGATGGTGGGGGGAAAAATGACTGTTGTCCAAAAGTTAGTTTAGAGCTTTCTTGTGTTAAAAGGGTGGCTGCCATCAAGGCCTGTAAACAGGGATCCCATCCCTGGGCTGTGGTGTCTGCTTGTTTAGAGATGTATGCAACGAGGGAGAAAATATCTCCTGCCTCTTGTCCTGAAACACTGAGTGCCAAGCCTTGGTTTTTGGTGACGTATAGAATAAAAGGATGAGATAGGTTTGGGAGGCCTAGAGGTGGGGCTGTGAGGAGAGCAGCTTTTAATTGCTAGAAGGGAGCAAAGATACCCTACAAGCTCAAAGAAAGAAAGGATTTCACTCTTTGTGGTAGGAGTAGGGAGTTCAGAAATTAAATTTTTGTGATCCACCGTTACTTCTCTGGTGTTGGGGTGAGGTGTACTCCTAAATAGTCTACTGAAGGAGAAGAAATTTGGAAATAGTCTACTGAAGGAGAAGAAATTTGGGCCTTGCTGGGGGACACTTGATATCCCTTGGAGGCCAAGAAATTAAGGAGAGCAACTGTGTGGGCCTGTGAATCCTCCTAGGAGGGGCTACAAAGGAGGAGGTCATTCACATAATTGTATTAAAGTGCTAGAGGTTGGAGGAAGTTCAGATAAGTCTTGAGCTAAGGCCTGGCCAAAGAAGTGGAGGCTATCCCGAAACCTCTGAGGCAGTACTGTCCAGGTGAGTTGTTGGGAACCATGCATATCAGGATCAGTCCAAGTGAAGGTGAACATGTTTTGACAGGAAGGGTGTAAGGGGATAGAAAAAAAGGGCATCTTTGAGGTCAAGTACAAAAGAGAAATGGGTTGTTGTTGGGATTGTGGGTAGAGGAGTATAGGGGTAGAAACAATTGGGGTTATGGGTAAAACAGCCACATTAATGGCCCTGAGGTCTTGAACCATATGGCATGAGCCATTAGGCTTTATAACCAGAAGGATGGGTGTATTAAAAGCCGAGTAGGTAGGCTGTAAAAGATGAGAAGAAAGGAGTTTGTGTATATGGGTTTTACGCCTTTATGGGTTTGCTAGTGATGGGGTATTGTGAGACATTAGGGAACAAAGAGGGGTTCCACAACTTAAAAGGAGAATGGCAAATAGCAATGGAGGGAGAAGAAGTGTCCCATATGGGATTAACCTTGTCCGAGGGGAAGGGGAAGATGGAAGCCTCAGGAACCAGGTCTGGGGTGGTCTGTAATAGGAGTATTGTAGCTGGAGTTAAAGTGTGTAATGTAGGGGTAGCCTTGAATTTGGGAAGGACGTCCCATCCTAGTAAGGGGGCTGGGCATTGAGGCATCATTAAAAATTTGTGTGTGAATTGGGTGCGATGTAGGGTACAGGAAAGGGGTTGTGTCATCCATGGGTGGTATTCTGCTCCCATGACCCCTATATTGTGATAGATGATGGGGTTGTTTTCCTGCATATTCAGGAAGGGTAGAGTAAGTGGCCCTTGTATCGATGACAAAAGAGATTGGCTTACCTGCTACAAGGAGAGTTACCCTGGGCTCACACGTGGTGATCTCTTGGGGGCCTTGGGTCCTGGGCATTGTCAGTCCTCCTCCTGGGCAAAGCTGAGAAGCTCTGGTAGGGATGGCCATGAAGCCAAATTCTGTGGGTTGGGGACTGGGCCACTCTCTCTCTGGCAACTGGAACAGTCAACTCCCTAGTGACCTCTCTGCTTACATGGAGGACAGGGCCCAGCAGGGAGCCTAGGGTTAGGATGGACCCATGCCCAGTGGCCCAGTTGACTGCATTTGAAGCAGTTCCTGGGTAACTTGCCCCTGGAGGCAGTCAGCTTTGGGATGTGTGATAATGGATAGCATTATCCAGGCTCTGATATTTGGCCTTATCTTTTTTGTATTGATCCTCCTCCTCCTCTCTATTGTTAAAAGCTTTGAAAGCTGAATTTAGGTGGTCTCATTGGGTCGTATTTGGACCTTCCTCAAGTTTTTTTAGTTTTTTCAAATATCATTGGCTGATTGGGTAATAAAATGAAAGTGTAAGAGGGCCACGCCTGCAGGGGAGTTTGGGTCTATATGTGCATATTTATGTAAAGCCTCAGAGAGGCAGGTTAGGAACTTGCTGGGATTTTTGGTGGATCTCTGTGTGATTTCTCTAATCTTGCATAATTGACCGACTTGTGAGTAGCCTTTTTGAGGTCATAAATCAAGTGTGTGATCATGTTATCCCAGAGATCACGATCCCCATGGCCAGCCTGGTAGTCCCACTTTGGCCGGTGAGGGGAACAACAATTGCTCCCACAGGCTGCCTATTATTTTAAGCATTAACCTCATCTGCCTGTTTTCGGGCCATTATCCAGACCTGCTCCCTATCTTTGGGGGTCAAAGTAGTAGTGAGAATCATAAAAATATCTTGCCAGGTGAGATCATAAGACTGGGTGAGATATCTGAATTCCTTAAGATGTGGCCAGGCCAGACTGGAAAGATCCCAGTCAGTTGTCAATTTGGGAGAGATCAGAAAGAGAAAAGGGGATATGGACTCAGACAGTTCCTTTCATCCCAGCAACTTCACCGAATGGGTATAGTAGAGGGAAGAGGGGAATGGGCTGGTGAAAGATCTGGAACATAAGGAGATGGTTGGGGAGCAGAGTTGTCTGATGGATCAAAAGATTGATCCGAGTCTAGAAGGGGAGGTCGGGGAAGAGCTAGCAGAATTTGAGATGTAGAATAGTTTTGACAGAGAGAATGATGCAATCTGAGATAGAAGAAGGCTTGAACATAAGGAATCTCTCCAGCTTTGCCACTTTGGTGACAAAAGTTGTCTAAATCTCTAAGAATATCAAAATCGAGAGTGCCATCTTGTGGCCATTGGGATCCATTTTCTAGTCTGTACTTAGGCCAAACCTGATTGTAATAGAAAATGAAGAGTTCAGGCTTAATATCTCCCTGGAAGCCAAGAGGTTGGTCAGGAGAGAGCCCAGAGAGCATAGAGATTACAGTAGAAAATGAGATGCTTAGTTTTAATGTCTCCCTGGAGGCCAAGATGTAAATTGGCCAGGAGACAGCCCAGAGGTGTAGAATGTGGAGGTTTGGATTGTAAGAATCCCATTTAGAGGGTGAGAAAGGAGGTGATCAGTCCCAGAAGAAGAAGGGTAACCCCAAGGTGTGTCCTCTTTGGTGCGCACCTTTCTTTTGAGAGATGAGTCACCAACTGGCTAGAGGAGTGTCCTCCAATAGCTGGTGGGCACGAGAGGGGTTCCCTCACCCAGGTGCCTGGGCTTCATAGCATGTGGACAGTAGTCATATAGAGTAGTAAGGGAAACCTGTAGAAATAGGACAGACCCATGTACTCACCCTGAATTGAGGCCCATGTTGGATGCATTGGTCTGAACCAGCAAAAGGAGAGTGTCCTGGAGGAACCCAGTTCAGCAGGTCTGGAAAGGGTGGCCAGGAGGGCCAATAGACCCAAGAGAGGGGATGGTCTGTAGGTCACAGCCAGAACCCTTCCCAGGTTTTGGCACCATAGTGAAAGAAAATTAGCTGAAACACCGGGTACCAATCAAGCTTTATTAAAGGAAGAAAATGTGCTGGGCTGTGCTCAAAATGGAGGGCAGCAGCCCACAGCAGGGTGGGAGGGCTTATATGCTGCAAGGAAGGCTGATGTAATCAGGGAGGGGTTCAGGGCTGGAGAAGAAGATAAGGCTGGTGAATGCCATCAGTTGGAAGGTTGCACCCATGCAGAAGTAGAGGAGTTTCTATTTCTCAGAAACCACGAGGTTTCTTGTAAGGGAAAGGCTGGCGGCTATTTTGTGCTTATTGGGTGCAAAGTGACTCTGGTCACTTCGAAGACCCATCAGTCACCACTGGGAGAAATTAGGTAAACTGTACACAAGATCTCTTTGTATTATTTCTTACAAGCACGTGTGCATCTATAATGATCTCAAAATAAAAAGTTTTTAAAAAACCAAACAAACAAAACGAAGGCTGGTTCCTTCTGGAGGCTCTAGGGGAGAATCACTTTCCTTGCTTTTCTAACTTCTAGAAGACTCTTGTGTTCCTTAGTTCTGTCCCCTTCCTCCCTTTCCAAAGCCAGCAGTGTGGCATCTTCAAATCGCTCTTTGACACCCGCTTTCATCCTCAAATCTCCTTCTCTCATTCTGGCCTTCCTGCCTCCCTCTTGTCAATGCCCTTGAGATGACATTGGGCCCAGCTAGACAATCCAGGATCATCTCCGCATTGCAAGACTGTTAACTTAATCACACCTACAAAGTTCCTCTTGTCACATAAAGCAACATTGCACAGGTTTTGGGAATTTGGATGTGGACAGCTTTGTGGGGGATGCATTATTCGGCTTACCCTAGTGCCCCTACTGCACTCAGGTATGGGAGATCTGTTGCAGATGGGACCCTTTGTTTTAGTCCATTTTGTGTTGCTATAACAGAATACCTGAAACTGGGTAATTTATAAAGAAGAGAGGTTTATTTGGCTTATGATTCTGGGACAGTTGCATCTGGCACGGGCCTCAGACTGTTTCTACCCATGGCAGAAATTGATAGGCAGCTGGCAGGTACAAACAGATCACGTGGCAAGAGAGGAAGCAAGAGAGAGGAAGCAAGAGAGAGAGAGAAGGTGCCAGGGTCTTTTAAACAACAAGCTCTTGTGAGAACTAATAGAGTGAGAACTCACTCATTTATCCCCCTTCCCCCAGGGAGAGCATTAATTCATTCACCAGGGATCTTCCCCCATGACTCAATCACTTTCCAACACTGCCACATTGGGGATCAAAATTCCACTTGAGTTTTGGAGGGGACAACACATCCAAACTCCATCAGTCCGAGAGCACACAGTGACCAAGGCACTCAGAGACAAAGGACTGTGCCTATATAACAGACTTTCCATTTTTATCATGCACGGCATGACTGTGGCTTAACAGTGTCTGCATGTTTGTAATGGGGTTCTCTCAACCGACTTTTAATTTTTCAGTTCAAGAAGCCAAGAAAGCACACCTATATCAAGGTGTCATTCAAAACTATGATGAGAATCCAAAACTATGTGGCCGTCATTAATCCAGATGAGCTCTTTGCCAACAGTTCTCAAAGCACCAGCTACTGGAAAAAGAAATTTCTTTCTAAGTGACAGGACAGGCCAGACTTCTAAGGCAACAGCTTTGTCTTAGGAAGTGCAATGCTTGGTAAGAGTCTCCTTCCAAATGCATCTGTCTGATACGGTTGGACATGTCAGCCCACATTCTGCAGCTCTTGAATATCCCAACAGCACATGAGAATGGAAGTGTTAACTCTGGCGCTGCAGAGCAGTGGGCAGGTGACTTTTGAGTCATCTGCTGTAACAGTGTGAAAATTCAAAAGTAGGAGACTGGAAATAACTCTAGAGGAAATTGATTCTTAGTATCTTGCCCATCATTGAAAATGGTCAGCTTATTAAACTCTCCCAGGCATTGTTTTTTTCTGCTGGGATTTTCATGCATTATGTTTTATTTTCTTCTGTTATCTGCCTTATAAATCCATAGAAAACACTCCATAAGTGTGGAATCTACTTTTTTCATTTAATTTTTTTTTTAACTCTTCAAATGAAAGAACTTTCAAGTGAAAGTTGAAAGCTGTGTTACCTAAACTGGGGTGATCCTCCAGGTACTTGTAATCAATACTCAGGTAAATCGCTCCCAAGGATAAAATTCCTGAGCGGGATCTGATTCCTCATTGAGAATGACCTGGATGGTGCCCTAGACACAGCAAGGAGGGGTGGAGAAGTGTCCCATTTCCTGTGTCCTCTTCCTCCACCTCCTGTCCTTTCCTCTCCTCCTCATGCCTCTTCATCATCATCATCCTCATCATTATCACTGCCTAATGCACTAATAGAACAGTTTGTTGATTTCCTCTTCATTGGAGAAAGACGATCCAATCTTGTTTTAGATCTTAGTTTAGATTCACATCAAAATCATGCCTTTGATATCAATGTCACTAACTGCGTTCTGTACTATTGAGTTGTCAGCTTAGATCAATGCACCTCCTTAGTCCTTTACATTTTTTTTAAGGAAAAATTTAACCCTCTCATCTAACACAAGCATACCCTCTTTGCCATGATGGCACCATATTTATCTTAGCAGAGTGCCAGGAACTTTCTCACAGTACACCCTTTCGAGATTGTTCAAGTCATGCATTCCATTTCTGTAGTTACTCTTGTTAAAACTTTGGACATGGCCAAATAATTCTGCTTCTGGAAAGCATCCTGGAAAATATTTTTCCTTTTGATGCCAGCCAGCAACTCAAAGTTTTTGAGTGCCAGCCAGCAACTCAAAGCTGTCATTTTGATGGAATTTAAAAAGCCTTGTAGGCTGAGTAACATTCCTTGCCTTGTGCCTGGTTCTTAAGTACAAAAGAACTCAGGGTTTGGAGTGTGCGTGCAGAGGCATTCTCGAATGGGGGTCATGTGTCATAATAATGCAAGCAAGCAGATCTCTGTGGAGCTCATAGTTAAAAGACTGAGCAACTCATTCTGTCTTTAAAACTCCCTCAGTCCTGGGCAAACTGGGATAGTTGCTCATCCTACCTACTGGAAGCACAGTAAACAAATTCCTGACTGCAAGGTCTATAATGCAACAAAAATTGGGGGCAAGGAAAGGAAAGAAGGTGAGGTGGGGTGTTTACTCTATTCCAAGCTCCATTATCTGCAGGGGGAACACTGTTTTTAGCATCAAGGGAATGGTGCATTTTTGCAACGTTTCAAAATAGAGCATATGTGCACATCATTAAATTTCATGAGTAGGCTATTTGCATTTCCCAAATTCTCACTTTTTACCAGGTTGACAGGTATGCAAATGGGACAAAGAAAAATATATTTCAAGTTGTTGATAAGTCTTGTTAGCTTTACACTGAAGTAGACTAATGCTAAATTGTGTACAGGAAATGAGCTGTCTCCTTGCCAAATGTCAGTGGGTGAGCACAATGCTTGCATGCGTTTTGGGTACTGCCATGTTAGGCATCCTTTGTGATTTTTTAAACAGTTGCTATTTCTCTATGAAGACTTTCCTTAGGCTACTTAATAACGAGCTGCACAGTGACATCTAGTGTAGGAAGCAGAGAAAAATTACAGAGACAGCACATAGATTAATCACCGTTTCCAGCACTTTCCAGAAGAATATAATGAAGATTACTGAGAAACAACTCTCCCTTTCCTGAAGGATCATTCTCTTGCTTTTCTTAATTAGTACAATGAACAACCTCATGGAAACATGCTCAGTTAGGATGTCTGAGTTGTAGCAGGGGTGGGGGTGGGCCGTGTTCATTGGTGCTGTAAAATCTAAACCTAGTATGTCATTGAGGCATTTTCTATCCCGAAGTTCTCTTTTAAAGAACAAATATACGGGGTTGGGGCTGTTGTCCTATTAATTCACACCTATAGTGTGTTTCCTGCAGTGATTCACAGCTGGGCTCTGTTTGTGTAGGAGTGGGTTCATCTTCGGGTGGTACTGCTATTTGCATAGGGTTGGCCCAAGTGTGAAGCACGGCACAAAAAAAAATGAATATGTGATGCATCGGGAAATGGGTGGCAGAAAGTGGAGGAGCAAGGTCATGAGGACAAACTTTGCCAACCTCATTATTCTGATCCAGGGCCAGCATAACTCAGGATCACTTAGTGTCAGTCATCCCCAGCAGTATTATTTTTGACCAATATAGCAAACACAAACCATTTACTAAGTACCCACTTGCATGGGGTATTGCAAATGTAATACAATTTCCCATGTTTTCTAGAATTTACAGAGTTAATAGGCAGTAGTTCATTTGTTACAGCTCTTGTCTACACTCCAACTCACCATTCTTTCTCCTACCACTGATACGTGCCACAGGGCCTTTGCATTTGCTGTTCCCTTTGCATGGTGTGCTGGTCCCTCTGATTTTAAGTCACCATTCTGGTCTTAGGTCAGATTATGCTTCAGGAAAGCCTTTGTAAACAGCACCTCCTCCATATTAGCATGCATTGTTTACTTTTGCTAAACTCTTATCTTTATTGAAATACTCTATTTATGTGTCTGCTTGCTCAAAATAATAATGTGATAGAACCAGATTATCGAAACTCCTCCTTTCCTGCAAAGTGAAAACATTGCTGAAAGTTGGTTAATTTTAACAGTGTATGATAAAAGGGATGAGCTAGTGAAAGAACTGGACAATTTCCAAGCAGAATTTAAAGAGTTGATATGGGAGCCAGGCTTGTATTTGAAAATAAAACTGTTTCTCATCTCCAGTTTGCAAAATGAAAGGCAGCCTAGGGATAAAGATAAAATCAAAACTGTGTTTGTATGAAACTATGTTAAAATCACTGAAGGATTTAATGTGGTGCAGAATATATAAATCCCCTCAGTTAGGCAAAAGAACTTCTAAGGATCTTAAGGACATTGGCATTAACAATATTACTGTCACAAACACTTGCAATTATGTCTCTGGGTGCACAGGCACCAAAGTTTCTTCTCTAGGGTATGATAGTCAGGAGTGGCACAGCTACATTATAGAGTATGCACAAATTCAATTTGCTAGATAATATCAAACTATTCTCCAAATCATTTGTACCCCCCCACAAATGATGTTGTTAGACCTTTTTTTAAAAAAAAATCTTTTTATAATCTGTTGGGTATGAAATGATATCTCTTTGTGTATTTTTTTTTCCCTTTTTGTCTTTTCTTTGTGTGTGTGTCCGGCAACAGATCGCAACCCTCACTGTCGCGCCCGTACCAGACCAGGACCGGCAACGGGATCGCAACCCTCGGCGTCGTGCCCGCACCTCGCTCAGCCAGTGAACGGGAACCAGTCTGTATATGGGATCCGAACCCTCGGTGGGAGCGCCGCCGCGCTCCCAAACGGCACACTGTAGCAGTGCGCCACTGGGCTGGCCCTCTCTCTGTGTATTTAAGCTGTATTTTTTTCTGATGCTAATGAAACTTGGCAGCTAATGAAACTTGGCACTTTTTCTTTTGTTCGTTTCCCAGTTTGTAAACTACCTTGTCATGTATGTTACCCATTAACATGATGATCTCTGGGTTTTTGTTAAATGATCTCTGGGTATGTGAATATGCATATACTTACACCTATTTATTGGACCCATGACACTTTGGTATCTGGACATCCTCCCCGTACAGAGAAAATGGAAAGAAGAGAAAGGAAAAATGAGAGAAGAGGAAGGAAAGAGGAAAAGTTTCATGTAAGTTTTTAATCAGTATGTCATGGCCCAAGGAAATTTGCCAGAATTTTGGCTGGAACTACATTGAATCTATAGACCAATTTGGAGAGAGCTGACGTCTCTATAATACTGAGTTTTCTAGTGAGGAATATGTTGTTTCCATCTCTGTATTCAGCTTTTCAATCTTTTAATTCTCCTTAATTTGTTTCCTCCATGAATCTGTTAATGCAGTTAAATGATATTATTTTGATCTTCATGTACTATTTTGAGCTTGACATCTTAATTTTTATTATATAGTGCTGATGAGTTTTAAAAATATTTTATTTTGAATTTTTTACATCCACGTTTATGAGCGAGATTGGCTAACACTTTTTTAAAAGACAACTTTATTGACCTGCATAGCACATTATTTATCCATTTAAAGTGTACAGTTCAGTGGTTTTTAGTATATTTAGAGTCACTCAAGCATTCCCATAGTCAATTTTAGAGCACTTTCATCACCATCACCCCCCAAAAGAAATCCTATACCCATTAGTAGTCACCCTCTGTCCCACAGTCTTTGCCAACCACTAATTGGCTTTCTAACTCTATGGATTTGTCTGTTCTGGACATTTCATATAAGAGGAATTATATAGGCTAAACTCTTCTACTCTTTCATTATTTTTGTTTGCTTTAGGTATCAAGGTTATATTAGCCTTATATAATTTGTTAGGGCATTTTTCCTAATTTTATACTAAAATGTGTTTTGTAAGATTGAAATATCTATTCTTTGGCTAGTTTGAGAAAGTTATCTATGTACTTGCTGTGACTGCTGTTTCTTTGCAGGCAGATTTTTAACCGTTAATCGTTATGGGATTATTCTTATATTCAAAGCAGGAATATCTATTGATCTAATCTACTTCATTAACAGATTTGTGGAGGGAACCCCATATATGCTTGTCAATAAATGTGGGAAAAAGTGAATAATGATCTATGATCTTAAAAACATCCTCTGAAAAACTATTAGTAAAATAGCATATCCTTAAGTTGATAAATAGCTTTAAAAATGCTATAGCAAAAGTAATACTCGAGGAATCCCCTTTCAAATGATGAAGAAAAATAAATAAAAAAGGAAGCCTGCTATCATTTCTTCCATAATACACTAGTGGTCCTAGCCAGCACAAAAATAAAGGGAAAATAAATAAAATCTAAATGTTGGAAAGAAAGAAAAAAACTGCCGTTATTTGAAAGTAATATAATGTAGTATATAATTTAATATAATTCAGTATTTTACACAGAAAATGCCAAAGGATCTAAGAAAATATCAGAGCAAACAACACACTTTAGTGGGTTGCAGAAATATAGAATTCCATTTCCACGTGCCAGCAGTAAAGGTCATTGAACACACATATGCACAGCACCTAAGAATTATCAAAGAATGATACATGAGGATTTTCCACATGTACTTTGGTAAGGCAAGTAGAGAGTTAAAAATTCAGGAGGCTTTTAATTAAAATGTTGGCTTGGGGTGTTCTAGGCTTCACCAGTAATGTGCCTTCAAATCCGAAAGCGAATGACTCACGGTTTAGGAATTTTCAAAGACTATTTCCTGCTTTCCTCACTTTATCTAAAGCCAGGTGGAACGTACTTATCACCCTCCTCGGCATGTTTTTCTCTCTCTATTTCCACCCTGAGGTTCCTGTCCTTGGAGGGTCAGGTTTTACGCAGAGTCTCAAAACAGATTTGCCCTTTAGCTTGGTTCCAGCTTTGTTATCCGCCTCCTGGGTGCTGGGGACATGGACTCTGGCCAGCAGGACGCAGCAGTGGCTCTCACTGAGCCTGGCTCCAGCCTTGCTCCCACCTCCTGGGTCATGCTGTTCTGTCATTTGTGGCCTCCAACAGTTCCCCTTACTTTACTGTCAGTGCAGCAATTATTCTAAAGGCATTTTTTAACATGTTTATCCAGAAAATGTAGATGATTGGTACCAAAAATGCTTTCTGGATATGGAAATCCTTTCTTTTGGCTTAAGATATACAGATTTGCTTTCTTTATTTGACAGCTGAAAAGTTATTTAACTAATATACATGTAATAAATATTCATTGAACAAACAGGTGTAAAGGAAATTTTCAGCTTGAGTTAAGATACTCTTTGATCAATGTCTTAGTCTGTTCAGGCTGCTATAACAAAAATATCATAGACTGGGTGGCTTATAAGAAACAGACATTTATTGCTCACAGTTCTGGAGGCTGGAAGTCCAAGATCAAGGCATGGCAGAGTCAGTCTCTGATGATGACCTGCTTCTTGGTGTGTAGACGGTGCCTTCTCCCTGTATCCTCACATGGTGGAAGGGGCGAGAGAGCTCTCTGGGGTCTCTTTTATTAGGGTACTAATCCCACACATGAGGATCCACCCTCATGACCGGTACTAATCCCACACATGAGGATCCACCCTCATGACCTCATCACCTCCCAATGGCCCCACCTACTGATACCATTCCATTGGGGATTAGGTTTCAACATATGAATTTTGGTGGGGGAGGGACACAAACATTCAGTCTACAGCACCCAATAATGGTGTCTGGGTATATACCTGACCTTAGCCACATATATCCTTGCAACATTGCATCTGTAGGAGCCTGTCCCATTCTTTATGAGAAAACCTTGGCTGGGTCAATAGGTGTAGTGGACAGACTCTTCTGATGGCCCTGGTGATCCCAGCCCATGGTGTTCACACCCTTGTGGAAACCCCTCCTCATGAGTGTGTTGGAACCTGAGACTTGTGTTCAACCAATAGAATAAGGAAAGGTTAATGGGATGTCATCTCCATGATTGCATCCCAGAAGGCTCTGACCTCTATCTTGGGAAAAGACCTTCTCCCTTTAGGACTTTGAGGAAGTAAGTGGCCATGTTGGGTGGCCACAGGAGTTGAGGGTGGTTTCTGGCCAACAGCCAGCAAGAAAGGGGAAGCCCACAGGTCTGTGCCCACAAGTGACTGAATTCCACTAACAGCCATGTGACCTTGGAAGCAAATCCTTCCCCAGTTGAGCCTCAAATGAGACCCTTGCTCTGGCGGACTCCTAGAGTGCATCCTCACGAGAAACCCTGAAAAGAGGACCCAGCTACCCTGTGCCCAGACTCCTGACCCACAGAAACCATGAGGCAGAAACAGTGTCTGTTTTAACACATAAGAACAATGTCATATTGTTATGCAGAAACAGAAAAGCATATGGCAGGTGAACTGGCAGTGGAGTTTGATGAAACAGAACATTTCACTGCAGGTGAGGACATTTTTGAGATGCAATGTTTGGGTAATTGAATCTTAGTTACAACACTGTGGGGGTGACTCTTAACACTGGCAGTTCCACAAGAAGCAGAGCTCCTGAGTGTGATAACAGCACAGAAACTCCCACCACAGCAATCTTTATTGGCCGTCCACAGAATCACAGGTCTTGAAGAGCCCCCCAGAGTTAATCTGTCTTATCTGCAGATTTGAGACAGATTAATATCTAAACCATTGCTTTGTATCACTCCCTTCATAGCTTATCAGTAATGTCTGGTGATAAGTTTCAATCCTTGCAAGTCTAGGGAGAGAAATTAATGGAGGCAATTAAGAAAGGTTAAGGGGGAAGGTGAGTTAACCTGGTTAAGACTGAAGACCGAACATGAAACCAGAAGATCACTCAAACTCTCTTCCCTACCCCTCTCCTCTCCTCTCCTCTTTCTTTCTCTCCCTTGACAAATGCTTATCAAGGTTCCTCCATGTAACAGGCACGAAGTTGGAATAAGACCAACTTCTTGTATTTCTTATTTAATAAATGACACACAGGTCTTATGTACCAACCTATGTCTTGAAAGATTTCACTTCCAAATAAGAAATTGGAGCAGACTCATAATCAAATAATTGTTACAACCAGATAAATGTTCATAAAATCAGGTGTGAAAGTACTAGAGGTTGCCAGAATTATGCTGAATGTGTCTCCCTGTTTTTCTTCCTTTCATACCAAAACTTAAGGGAGTATAGTAGAGAGGAAATTGCCACAAACACTTCCACTAGGAAATTGTAATGCATAGTGTTATGGGTTGAATTGTGTCTCCCCAAAAGATATGTTCAAGTCCCCAGTACACGTGCATGTGACCTTATACAGAAACAGGGTCTTTGGGGATACAATCACAGTAAGATGAAGTCCTTAGGGTGGACCCCATCCCAATGACTGGTGTACTTAATTGACAAAGGAAATCAGACAGTTTGGAGTGATGCAGCTTGAAGCCAAGGAATGCCAAAGATTCAGTCACCTCCAGAAGCCAGGCAGAGGCTAGGAAGGATGCATCCCTAGACCCTTCAGATGGAGCACGGCCCTGCTGGCACCTTAGTTTTGGAATTCTAGCCCACAGACCAGTGAGACGATACATTTCTGTTATTTGAAGTCACCCAATTGGTGGCATTTTGTTATGGCAGCTCTAGGAAACTAATACACACAGTAAAATCACATTGATTTGCTCTGGTGAGAATATTCTCTACAAATAAGTGAAACACTTGGAACCCATAGAAGGCCATCATTTGCTCTATTCTAAAGTGTGTGGGGGCCCTGCTGGTGTTCAGATGGCAGCATTTGTAAGTGTTGGCTTCCTGCCAGCCTTGGGCCCCAATTGAAGGCAAGTCTGCAGTGCAGCCCCTATCTTGAACTTGATAGTTGTGGAAGCCAAAGACAGTGCAGCTTCTCAAAGAGAGGCACAGACTACAGAATGTGCAGTCAGCGCAAAGGATTTACACTGCATCTTCATTTGTGTTTGAAAAATGCACCCTCTCCCCCAAGCAAAACCAAGCTCTTCCTGTATGTATTTTCGATGCCTCCATTGCTCTGGAAAGATTGCTTTGTTCCAGAACAATGAGCTCTTAGTTCTCAAATGCTGGCTGGATTCTGCAATGACAGCTCTCCTGAGCACTCACTCCAGTCCTCTTGGGGACACCAGTGGCTCTTTCCTCAGTGAGGGGAGGTTCCATGACACAGCTCGCCATGGCAGGAACCCAGGACATCCAAGCCAGGCCCATCTTTCTCGCTGCATGCTCTCTCGTCCCTCCTCCAAGCCCTACCAACTCCACCTTCGGAAGTAGGCTCCCTTCTTTCCTCTCTGCTCTTTGTCTCCAGGGCGAGATGCAATCCTTCCTCACCTGGATGACGCAGAAGGATGAGAGCAGGCTTGGCCATTTGCATTTGACCTTCTAGTTTATGTGCCAGAAAGATTATTTCAAAATGCAGGTGGATTGCTCTACCTGCACTTCCTCACTCTGTCCCTAATATTCTTGCCATTGGCGCCTACTGCTCTTGGGATAGAGACCAGATTCCTTGCGGTAACACTAAGATCCAGTTCCAGGTATATCTCCTGCCTGGTCTTACTGATATAACTCTCTCCTTGCTTTCAATCTAGCATGTATCCTGGTGCTAATATGTGCATATGTATTATATATAAGTCAGGAACCCGCAGAGAGTGACATTTCAGTCAAGGACAGGTGCCTAGCTTACCCAGGGGTGACCCTCCTGAAGGTAGCTCTGAATTTAATACAGAAAGCCAAGCATTTGGTACATTAGGTCTGACCCCACATGAAAGTGTTGTTATCTCCTTTAGAATTCTTGCATTTTAAATAATTCCTCCTCATCCCTATAGAAAAATAATAGCTCTTAATGGTTAGCTCACAGAGTGCTTGCTGAGTGCCAGGTACAGTCCCTAGCTGTAGTTTAGATCTCATAACTTTGTGGGGGAGGTTTTATTCCAATTCCTGTTGAACAGCTGAAGGAAGTAAGGCACAGAGAGACTTGGTAGCATAGTTAGAGGGTCCGTGTGTGTGACTAGTGGCCGGTGTGGATAATAGGAAAATCCATTGCATTCTCTTTCATTATACACTTTTGCACAAGGACAAAATTGCCTAATGATGCATCCCTGACTTGAAGCTACATACGACACATGACTGCATATATGTATATAATCTGTTGGTGTCCTGTCTGGGACACTCTGCTCTCCATCTTGAGGGAGCACCCCAAATGTCACTTCTTCCTGCGGGGTTGCCGCATGTCTTGATCATATGCTCTCAGTGTGCTGTGGAATTTTCCAGAGCATGATTTGTAAATGGTTCTTTATTTTTGAGATTCCTTGATTAGCATCTTCTGTCTACATGGGGTGTTAGCTTCATTTTTGTGACAGTCCACTCTTGAATCTTCAACATGAGGAGCAGTTTTTGTCGGGTAAATAAGAGAGTGAATGCAATAAAAGAAATGTATTTCAAATAACAATTGTGCTCTCAATTCATAAACTCATTTGATTCCTAGCAGGATGGGGTTCTTAATTCTTTTGTTGTTTGGGATCCTGGTTCATTTCCTTCTCACAGCAAATATTAGTATGAAACGATCTTTTCCCCCTTTTCTAGAGCTAGAATGAAATTAGGCAGTAAACAATGTGTATGAAAATCTGAATCTTCAGGGTACCAGGAAAAAAGACACTTGGAAATTGACACTATAGTAAAACCTATCAATATTCATGGCAGGGGAATGTCAAATAGAAAAAAGTTGAATTAACTTCAGATAAAATCAAAAGTGTGAATTTCATTAAAGTAATTTAAAATCATGAAAGCCTACAACACTATGTGATTTTGGCTCCCAGTTCCATGGAATATCTTTGTCAATAAAAGCGAGACTGATTCTAATTATGCCTTATTTTTTGTCATGCTATTTCACTATCTGTAACGATTCAATTTACTGATCATTAATATTTATTGAGCTTCCATAATGCTTAAAGCTGTATATTTGCTTAGATGATAATAAATTACTTCATGTGTGAATTTAATAAAATAAAATGTACAGTGCTGCGAGTTCTCCATCTTGAGGGAGCACCCCAAATGTCACTTCTTCCTGCGGGGTTGCCGCATGTCTTGATCATATGCTCTCAGTGTGCTGTGGAATTTTCCAGAGCATGATTTGTAAATGGTTCTTTATTTTTGAGATTCCTTGATTAGCATCTTCTGTCTACATGGGGTGTTAGCTTCATGTTTGTGACAGTCCACTCTTGAATCTTCAACATGAAGAGCAGTTTTTGTCGGGTAAATAAGAGAGTGAATGCAATAAAAGAAATGTATTTCAAATAACAATTGTGCTCTCAATTCATAAACTCATTTGATTCCTAGCAGGATGGGGTTCTTAATTCTTTTGTTGTTTAGGATCCTGATTCATTTCCTTCTCACAGCAAATATTAGTATGAAACGATCTTTTCCCCCTTTTCTAGAGCTAGAATGAAATTAGGCAGTAAACAATGTGTATGAAAATCTGAATCTTCAGGGTACCAGGAAAAAAGACACTTGGAAATTGACACTATAGTAAAACCTATCAATATTCATGGCAGGGGAATGTCAAATAGAAAAAAGTTGAATTAACTTCAGATAAAATCAAAAGTGTGAATTTCATTAAAGTAATTTAAAATCATGAAAGCCTACAACACTATGTGATTTTGGCTCCCAGTTCCATGGAATATCTTTGTCAATAAAAGCGAGACTGATTCTAATTATGCCTTATTTTTTGTCATGCTATTTCACTATCTGTAACGATTCAATTTACTGATCATTAATATTTATTGAGCTTCCATAATGCTTAAAGCTGTATATTTGCTTAGATGATAATAAATTACTTCATGTGTGAATTTAATAAAATAAAATGTACAGTGCTGCGAGTGAGTAAAATAGGTTTGAAGAGTATTCTGCTCAGAAAAACATTGTCTAGAGCTTTGCTGTCCAATAGAGTAGCCACTCATTTGGCTGTTTAAATTTAAATATAAATTAATTATAAAATTAAGTGAAAAATGCAGTCTGTAAGATGCATCCGCCGCATTTCAAATGCAAAATCGCCATGCACGGCTTGCGTCTACCAAGCTGGACAGTGCAGACAGAAACTTTTCCATGGTCCCAGAAAGTTCCATTAGACATTGCTTATACAGGAGTTTTGTGAGCTGCATCCTTAAAACAAATCAACAGTATGCTTCACTGTTAAAAAAAAAAGTTAAACTCCATTAGCATGTTCGTAGGCAGCAAAGTCACAGTCTCGCAGGGCTCTTTTCTACTTCAGAAATTAGTTTCTGCCTCCTTGCTATGAAGCTTGAAGCTGAACTGAAAATCCTACGGGCTTTGGTGGCGAAGACAATCTCAGAGTAAACGTTTTTGGCTTCTCAACCCCACTGAAAACCCTGATGAAAG
>NW_007740390.1:0-295 GCF_000696425.1 Galeopterus variegatus | reverse complement strand
TCTTTGGGCTTCATTTAACACTATTCCATCAGACCCCAGCACTGAATCAATGTCTCCTTTGTTCAAGTTTTTCTCTTCAAATACAGCTTCTAAAACTTTTTTGCTCTTAGAATTTGTGCCAAACATGCTAAATGTTTCCTGGGATGTATCATCTGGTGTATTATCTGAAGTGAGAAGCAAAAAATACAATAAAATAATAATAATATTGTGAAATATGCAATGTGATTCTGATTTAAGGGACAAGGCAAGAATACCCTTTGTAGCTTTGCCATTCCCAGTGCGGTGTAATCCCTCC
>NW_007740389.1:21116-30400 GCF_000696425.1 Galeopterus variegatus | reverse complement strand
CACAGCAACAGACACTAACACAACTGCAGGCATACCTGGTTTTACTGTGCTTCACATTATTGCACTTCATGGATACTGTGTTGTTTTACAAATTGAAAGTTTGCGCCAACGCTATTCTGAGCAAATCTATTGGCACCATTTTTCCAACAATGTGCTCACTTCCTGTCTCTGTGTCACATTTTGGTAATTCTCACAATATTTCAAAACTTTTCATTATTATTGTTGTATTTTGTTATGGTGAACTGTGATCACTGATCTTTGATATTACCATTATAATTGTTTCGGGACACCATGAACCATGCTCATATAAAATGACAGCTTTAATCAATAAATGTTGTGTGTGTTCTACTGCTCCAGCAAACCACTGTTCCCCAGACTCTCTCCCTCTCCTTGAGCCTCCCTATTCCCTGAGACATAGCAATATTGAAATTAGGCAAATTAATAACCCTACAAAGTCCTCTATGTATTCAAGTGAAAGGAAAAGGCTCAGTTCTCTCACTTCAAATCAAAAGCTAGAAATGATTAAGCTTAGTGAGGAAGACATGCCAAAAGCCAAAATAGGCCAAAAGCTAAGCCTTTTGCACCAAACAGCCATATTATGAATGCAAAGGAAAAGTTCTTGAAGGAAATTAGAAGTGCTATTATGTCGGGTCCGCCACCGGCCAACCCGAACAGCCCTAGCCTCATTCCTTGGTGGGCAAACGAATTTTCCGGATTCCTCTTTCCCTCCAGTCCCCATTGGGAGGAGACAGGGGAAGAGAGCTGTGAAGAGAGGTGAGCACAGCCGCCAGCCCCAACCAGCCCTTAAAGGACACTCAGACGCAGCGAGGGTTCTGTCGAGCAGTTCCGTTTATTATCACACAAGCACTTGCTTTTATAGGCAGATGGGGAGGGGAGGTTTTAACATAATCCTATCAGCTTAAAGGTCAAGGGCATGCATCCTGTCTCAGTGCCTAGCTATTACAATCACACAGTGTTCACGAGCGCGGAAGCACGTATTTGGCCAATAAGGGCTAAGGCAAGGTTCCTGCAGACACTCCCACCCTACTTCCTCCCGGCGCCGTCTTAGGCTGCCACGTTAATACACCCTTGTGGGCCCATAATGGCGCCGCTTGTAATGTCACTTAAGGTGGCATTAGTTTTTAAGGCCCGACACTATTCCAGTGAACACATGAATGATAAGAAAGTGAAACAGCATTAAATGCTGATATGAAAAAAGTTTTAATGATCTGGATAGAAGATAGAGCCAGCTACAGCACTCCCTTAAGCCAAAGCCTAATTCAGGGCAAGGGCCTAATGCTCATCAATTCTGTGAAGGCTGAAAGAGGTGAGGATGGTGAAGAGAAGAAGTCTGAAGCTAGCAGAGGTTCATTCATGATGTTTAAGGAAAGAAGCTGTCCCATAACATAAAAGTGCCAGGTGAAGCAGCAAGTACTGATGGAGAAGCTGAAGCAAGTGATCCAGATGATCTAGCTAAGGCCATTGATGAAGGGGCTACACTAAACAATAGATTTTCGATGTAGTGAAATAGCCTTTCATTGGAAGATGATGTCATCTAGGACGTTCATAGCTAGAGAGGAGAAGTCAATACCTGGCTTCAAAGCTTCAAACATGAGCTGACACTCTTGTTAGGGACTAACGCAGCTGGTGATTTCAGTTGAAGCCAATGCTCATTTACCATTCTGAAAATCCCAGGGCCCTTAAGAATTATGCTAAGTCTACTCTTCTTCTGTTCTATAAATGAAATAACAAAGCTTGGATGACAGCACATCTGTTTACAGCATGATTGACTGAATATTTTTAGCCCACTGTTGAAACCTACTGCTCAGAAAAAAATATTCCTTTTAAAATGTTACTGTTCATTGACAATGCACCTAGTTCCCCTGGAGCTCTGATGGAGATGTACGAGGAGATTAATGCTGTTTTCATGCCTGCTAACACAACATTCATTCTAAAGCCTACAGATCAAGGGGTAATTTTGATTTTCAAGTCTTATTATTTAAGAAGTACATTTTAAAGGCTATAGCTGCCATAGATAGTGATTCCTCTGATGTATCTGGGCAAAGTAAACTGAATAAATTCTGGAAAAAAAATTCACCATTCTAGACGCCATTAAGAACATTTGTGACTCATGAGAGGAGGTCAAAATATTAACGTTAACAGGAGTCTGAAAGAAGTTGATTCCAATCCTTACAAATGACTTTGAGGGGTTCAGGACTTTGGTGGAGAAACTTGTAATTGGGGATGTGATGGAAATAGCACAAGAATTAGAATTAGAAGGGGAGCCTGAAGATGTGACTGAATTTCTTCAATCTTGTGATAAAACTTGAATGAAAGAGGAGATGCTTCTTCAGATGAGCAAATAAAGTGGTTTCTTGAGATGGAATCTACTCCTGGTGAAGATGACATTAACACTGTTGAACTGACAACAAAGGATTTGTCATATTACATAAACTTAGTTGATAAAGTAGTGGCAGGGTTTCAGAAGATTAACTCCAGTTTTGAAAGAAGTTCTACTATGGGTAAAATGCTATCAAAAAGCATCACATGCTACAGAGAAATTTTTCAGGTGAGGAAGAGTCAATCTATTTGGCAAACTTCACTGCTGTCTCAATTTTAAAAATTGCCACAGCCACCCTAATTTTTAGCAACCACCAGCCTGATCAGTCAGCAACCATCAACATGGAGGCAAGACCCTCCACCAGCAAAATGATTACAACTTGCTACTGGTTCAGATGATTGGTAGCCTTTTTTAATTAAGGTAAGTTTTTAATTAAGGTATGTACACTGTTTTTTTTTTTACACAAAATGCTATTGCACACTTAATAGACTACAGTGTAAATATAACTTTTATATGCACTGGAAACCAAAAAACTTGTGTGACTTGCCTTATTGCGATACGTGCTTTATGGCAGTGGTCTGGAACCAAACCCGCGATGTCTCAGAGGTATGTATGTAACTTATTCTGCTTCCTGCCTCTGGTCTTACCTCTTCATTTGGGTAAATGGTGACCAAAGGTTCTATGTATGCTGAGGGCCTGGGAGCTGGGACTGGGGCTGGTGTGTGGGGGAAATTGAAGTTGTCACTTATAAAGGCATTTGGAAGCTTCAGGTCTAATTGGAATGGCCTTAAACAGCAGGAACCGAATCTTCAGCCAGGGTTTGTACACAAAGACAAAACAGATGGAGTAATTGTGCTCCACTGGACGATCCTGGAGACATTCAACAAAGCAAGAAAGAGCAGACCCTTCATAGTGAGTTAATTAAGGCATCAAGCTAAGAATTTCTCATTCTAATCCTCCCCTGACTTCCTTTGTACCACTCTAATGCTTTTAACCAGGAGGGGATCCAAGTATAAGCCAGCAGCAAAGCCACTCAGTCCCTCCTTCCCAATAACCAGTGTGGTTATGAAGTCAGGGTGGGTTCAAATGCAAACATCAGGTTGCATTGTTGGAGACCTCTCCAGGCTTCAGTTCCAACCCCTGGGTGTGGTGGTAAAGAGAATGGGAGATTTACGGCTGCCATTTCCAGAAAGATCCACTTCAAGACTCATTGTTCACTATGCAGGTTGATATCATGGGGGATACTTAGCATAAACTCCTATAAAATATGTTTTGATGTCAGTGAAAGATTTACATAAGATGGCTCCAACCAGTGATGTTCCAAATCATTCCTGTGGGGTACATGATTCCCCATATTTCAGGAAATTTCAGAAGAATGAGAAATGTCTAATGACTCCAATGTTGTAGGCTTTTCTGGCCAACACTTTAAATTCATTCGTTGAGTTCTAATCCTTTGGTTAATGGATCTTATGCTCATTAAAATACCACTAAAAGAGATGCCTCAGTTTAAAGTTTCCTCAGTCAACAGACAGCAACAAATGTTATACCCTTTCTTGTGACCAGATGTAACCATAAAGGGAATAAAAAATGAGGAAAATCCTGAGGCCCTGAAGAGTAAATATTGGGCAACAAACTTTTGCAAAATGGACATTGGTGGTGCTAGACACTAAAGACAAATGATACCCTTGTCAGAAGCATCTGGAAGCCTGAGAAGTTTATGTCTTCATATGTCAGTTTATTTTGGTAAGGAAAAAAAGTCTTTCAGTTCTGTTGAGTTGTGATGGTCATATTTTAATAGAAATTACCATTTGCCACATCTCTCTCTCACTTCAAAATTCATTATTCCTCACTACCCACAGAAAGTAGGTTTAAACCCCAGTCCCAAAGTCACACATGGAACACGAAAAGGTGAGATGTATCTTCAAATAAGTGAAGAGGGCACTGATAATGCAAAACCCACAGCTTAGTAACTGAGAAGGTTTACACACGTCAGCACCAAACCTCAGACATGGAAAAAGAGGCCATAAGATTAGCAGGTACCTTCTTCAAAGCACAGACAGGAACGGGGGCTCAAACTATGCCAGGAGAGCCACTCCCTAGAACACAGTGTGGGGCAGAGGCCTCTGTTTCCCCTGAAGGATGGGCATTGGAGTGGTGCCATTACTGCGGTCCTGTCCCCTCTTCAGATGCCAGCAACTCCTGGGTTACAAATCAGAACCCAGATGGCCTCAGGAATCTGCCATGGTTAGATTAACTCAATCACCTTCCCTCCAACATCCCTCTCAAGATCCTTTCAGGCCCTGACATCTAAAACAGTTCAGGCCATCCTCTTCTGTGAACAGTAGAACTTGATCTCTCCAAGGGAGAATAAAATGTCAAACTTAAGTGTGTTTATCTTGGAGTGGGGAGGAAAGAAAAACGGGCGTGATCGAGTAATCCTACCTCAAGGCAGCCCAGGAAAATCTCTAGCATGTCTTTCTGGAATGGAGACAAAGCCACTAATTTACCATCTGACAGGGATTGTGCTATGCTAGAATTTAACAGGGTTCTACACAGTGACCATTAATTAGCTCAGAACTGGGCAAAAGTGGTCCTTGAAGAATATCCAGACATGCATTTCCTCTATCAGTCATTTAGAGAGAGTTACTGCATGTGTCATGCACTATGCTAGTTGCTGACCATCCCAAGATAAATGAAAGTTGACAGTACAGGGAGGGGAACTGATCCCCAGCAAATGTCACACTGGTGAAGATGCTACAACAGAGGCAAAGTTCAGAGCCTGCATCGCAAGGGATGCCAAGTAGCAAATAGTGCCCTTTCTTTGGGGCAGCAACTCAAAGCCCCAGGGTTACATTACATGCACTAGAATGCAAACGTTTTCCAGAAGCATCTAAAAGGCCATGTCTCACATGAATCCTTATAGGTGACTTAACTCCCAGCCTTATACCTATCAGCAGCTAAGTAATATTTTCGATTGATTGATGTAAAATCCTTATCAGTCAGGTTGGTAACTCAGTCTAGCAAAATGTGCTAGTTCAAGAGAAATAAACACAAACATTGTTATGTCCAAATATAATACAATGTAACTTCAGTGATGGGTCAGAACAAAGAAAAAGAAAAGATACATTTCAATTGAGACTTGGCACGAGTTGAGGAAACAGCTCAGGGAATAGAGATAAGAAAGCTGCCATGTTCTAAATGGCAGCAACTTCAAAGGAGAAAGCTTTTACATTTAGGGGGATTTGATTATCCAGAGAGATAAGACAGAAAGTGGTAAGGGAAATCAAAGAGAAATAAAACTCTGGAGATAGCCTGAGAAATCAGGTTATTTGGGGGGAAAAAAAGAGGAGATCATTCAACCAGTTGTTTTCTATTAAGAATGAAATCCTCAAAGCCAAGATTTCCAAGTTGGTTTTATTTGAATCCTTCACAACAAAGATGAAAATTTTAAAAACCAAGGGTGCTGAACTAAATCCTATTTTGAAAAAAATTTAAAGCATTGATTCAAGCTATAGAACAGTGATTTTACAAATAGAAGGATTGCCTTGGGAGAAGCCTGAAAACTGATGCTAAGACTTACTGCATATCAGATGTTATCCTTCAAAAATAGTAATATAAAATTCTCAAATTGTTTAAGGTTGAATCCATTGATGCTGCATCTTCATCTCAGGAATTCTAATTCTGAATTCTTAACAGTAGTGAATAAACCTAAAGTTAATGATGAAACAAATAACAAGATGCTGAGAAGGTATTTTTCTTTCCTTTAAACTGATTGAGCAATAGCATATTCTCCTAGACTATGAGCACATAGCCATGCACACACCTGCACACACAAGCATGTGCACACACACATTAGAACATTCAGAAAGTAAACAGAATAGTCTTTGTTGTTCAGTTCAGTCCACAGCCTGCTTTAGCCCAAGTATTTATAAACAGAAAAGAGAAAAGATAGAGAGAGAGAGACAGAGGGAGAGAGAGAAAACCTCATAATTGGAGTGATGGTGATTATTTTAGAATTCTCTGGCTGGCTTAGGATTCAGGTTCTAGTTATTTATAGACAGACCCTGTGTCACAGGGTGATTAAAATTGACAGCTGCTCAAGCCTACCTATTTAGAGAAACCGTTCCCCTTCTCCTAAGTTGGGAAAATAAACCTTAGAGTAACTGAGTCCATTCTTCATTTTATTTTCCCAGCACCCACCTCCTTCATAGCTGACCCAATCTATAAATGTAAGTCATCCAGCCTTTAACTCAAGGGAAGAAAGTGGGGAAGCCAAGGGATTAGGCAGGTCCAATTCATCACCCAGGAAATAAACAGAGCCTTGCTACTGTAGTGGTGAAAAGATAGCAGCTGGGTTATAGCTAAGAGTCCCAGCTGCGGTTGCTGAGCAGGACCCAACCAATAAAAGCTTGACCTTGAGAAACAAAGAGAGTCAGAAGACTGATGATCGGGCCCAGAGAGATGAGTTTTGTTCTCTGTAAAATGAGAATAGGCTATATAAATCCTTGTATCTCTCCAGTTCTCTGCTTTACAAGGCATGTTAACAAACACGTTCTCATTTGATCCGACGACCTTGTTAATGAGAAAGAGGGAGTCTCGAAAGCCCAGCCCAGATGACTTCAACGAATGCTATCCAACTCTATCGTTTTATTATTTCACGAGATTCATGCAGTCATCTTTTCTCCTGAATTCAAGTTTGACTTAATATTACCAGCCTCTAGTGAGCTTGGTTATCAAATCTCATAGCACTAAGGTGGAAATTTGTTTTTTAAAGGAAAATGCCAGGATGACAATCTACCAAGCACAGAAAGCATGATTTTAAGGAGTTGAAACTAATACTATGTTTAACTTCTATTGCCTACTAGCAGAGACCAAATCAGCACTGTTTTCAATATAGTTTGCCTATTCTGAGAATGCTTTGTGGTTGCCAATATTTGGGGAACCTATTTATTGGATGTCTACTCAGCATTAGGTCAAGGGCCCCACAAGAAAATCAAGCTTTCTTCTTTATAGTCACACTTGGTTTTGAACCAAAGGCTTCATTATTAATTACCCACGCTGTCCTCTCAAGTTATTGACGAGGCTCGTAGCAAAGTGAGTTTGGCTATTTCAAAAAATCTTATCCCTCAGAAAGAAAAGATGTGTCACCTCTAAAGATATTCAAAAGAGTATGATGCACTCTACAGGCAATTCCAAAAGAGAAGCTCCCCCCATGCCCCCCACAACTGAAAGCTCCCCAAGCAGAAGGATGGTATCTTATTCCTGTCTGTATCTACAGTGCCTGGTACAGTGGTTGTCATAAAAGCCAACACCTGGAGCCAGCTTTGTGAGTGCAAGAGCTGCAGTCACACATGGCCTGTGCTTAGAAGGATGCCACACTTGGTTTAAAGTTCTGTTGTTGTCATCTTGAAATTCTTAATGATTTAACATAGGACCCTGCAATTTCACTTCCAACTGGATCCCACAAATTAGGTAGCCATTATTATCCAATAACTATTTTTTAAACCCCTTGAACTGTTGTGGGTCTGGATTCTACTTATAGGAAACAAGATGGAGAAGAAGGATCAAAAACCCTGGGTTTGAATGGTATTCCCAGCACTTACGCATTTTCTGGTGTTGGGCAAGTTAAATAATCTTCCACATGTATATATATATATACTGCACTACCAATCTTGTAACAGTTTCAGGATTAGAGATGATACCTCTAAAGCAAATAGCACAAAGTAGGCACATTATTTTTATGGAATTGGATAGGGTTGCGGCTATCAGATATAAAGAAGAAATATATAGACAAGATGCCTGGTATTACTCCATATAAACAACAAAAGAAATAAGTTGGCTATAATTTTTATTGCCTAAAAGTCACTATTCCAAAGCACAGCATTTTAGTTGAAATATTGAACCTGTGTATTTATAACTTCACTGTACAATTCAAGTAGGATTGGGGACATAAAAGTGCTTCAACCCTGAAAAGCTTTAAATACAAATACGTCACTGTATCTAAGTTACATCATATTTTAATTACTTTTATATTGTCCTGTTTAATAATGCACACTTTTAAAAGCTTTATTCTGTACAATTACACTAGCTGGGTATCGTCTGGTTGAATTCAGTTCTAACACTATCTATGTGGAGATAGTGTCAGTCCCATAGGGTGAGGTCTGAGTCTCCATGACTGGCCTCCCCTTTCAGATGCCAGTAGCAAGTCCCGGCCTCTGGAACTTCTTACCAGCTATAAATCACGGTTCCCACAACCCTCTCCTTGGGTTCGAATTTCCCATGGAAACAATGTCACATAGTGTGAGGACTTCTGCATTCTGGACACACTAGACTTATGCACCGCTGCAGCTAGCTTCCTCACACATCTTTGATGCATCTTCCCTAAACAATTTTAAATGAACACTTTATGAGGTATGGATATTTCACTGAAGATTCAGTTGTAAGATGGGGAAGAGGCTTTGTATCATATTCTATTTAATAAAATTGCTTGTTCAATCACTCTGACTTCCTATTGCAGTTCCTATTCCCTGCCTGTGTCCCTCCTTCCCAGGAGCTCTAAGAAATTCTCTCTATCAGGTCAAGAAATTTAAATACCCCCTCAGCTTACCTATATATTTACCACTCAGCAAAACAAAAACTGAATAGTTAGCAAAACTGTCACTATCAATGGTTCCTCGAGTATGGCCTCTTACCAGGAAGGTGGGCAGATAATGGAGTGAGGTTTCTTTCTAACTTGTACCCTGAGTGGCTTTTCAAAGGTTTTCATCCAACAAAAGAGTTTATTCTTATACAAAATTCTGTCCTAAGGAAATGTTTTATTTTTTTATTGTAGTCATTATAAGGGTTTTTCCCCCCCTAGAACAAGGGTCTGATGGTCATTATTTTAGAAAAATGATCACAAACTATAACTAGTAGTACATAAGAAATAGTAACTGTGCAGAAT
>NW_007740389.1:7909-20579 GCF_000696425.1 Galeopterus variegatus | reverse complement strand
ACTTTTTATTCTTTGGAAGATGTTTAATTTTTAATTGAAACAGTTGATTGTACATATCTGTGGGGTACAGAGTTGTATATCAGTGCCTGTGTGCAATATGTGATGCTCGAATCAGGATAATTAGTACATTCAATACTATATGATGTAATTGTTTTTCGTGGCCCTTTACAAATCCCTCACTAACCCTCCCTCCCCCTCCCCATTCCCTGCCTCTGGTGGCCTCAGTTCTGTTCTCTCCTTTTGAAAGTTCAATGTATTATTGTGATTGTTGTGTCTTTCTTTCTTTCTTTTTTTATTTATTGGTTTTGTTTTGTTTTTTTCAGCTCCCACTTATGAGTGAGAACATGTGGTATTTCTCTTTCTTTGCCTGGCTTATTTCACTTAATGTGATTTTCTCTAAGTTCATCCATGTTGCTGCAAATGGCAGTGTATTAGTCAGTGTTCTCCAGAGAGACATAATCAATGGGATATGTTATAAATATACAAGAGGGGATTTATTAGGGGAATTAGCCCATGCAATTGTAAAAGGAAGTCCCCTGATCAGCTGTCTGGAAGCATGTTTCAGTCCAAGTCCAAAGGTCTCAAAACCAGTTTAGCTGATGGTGTCCTTGGTATAAGTCCTGGAACCCCAAAACTGAAGAGTCTCTCGAGCTCTGACGTCAATGGACTGGAAAGAAGAGTGTATCCCAGCTTCAGCAGACAGAGGGAGAGTTTCCTTTTTTCTCCATTTCTTGTTCTCTCAGGCCCCCAGTGGATTGGATGGTTCCTGCCCATATTGAGGGCTGATCTTTCCCACCCAGTCCACTCAGGATCTCTTGCTAATCTCTTCCCCAAAACATCCTCTTGGACACACCTAAAAAGATAACTTTACCAGGTTTCTGGGCATTCCTTAATCTAATCAAGTTAACACCTAGAATTAACTTTCACAGGCAAAATTTCACTCTTTTTTATGGCAGAGTAGTAGTCCATTGTGTAAATATAAGTGGTGGCTTTTAATACTGGTCTTTATAAGAATGTAAGTACAAGAACCCTCATATTTAAAATAATAATAATGTCTTCAATATCTCTTTTTCTATGGTATTTTTGTTTAAAAATCTTTCTTTTTAACTGCCAGAAAGGAACACAGAAAAAGTGAAGGAAATAGAAAAATAAATATGATAATTAGACTAAACGTTGTCAATTGGTGCTTAGCAATGACAGCTACCTCCTTCTCTGTTCCACCCTAAATCACATGCACTAGAAAACTAAAATCTGTATTTCCTAGACTCTCACAGATCCAGGAATAAGGATGAAATTGCAGGTCTGTGAGTAAGATAAGTTCAGGTGAGATTTGGAAGACAAACCAGTCAGGGCTGAGCTACACAGTCTTCTTTTTGTCACTCGCTTGTGTCATGGGCAGCGTTGATGGCTTCAATAGAAGCAGCAGTTTCCTGACTCCCAGATCACAGCTGCTGCAATGTCCCCCAGGTTGGCTGCTGCTTCTCCAGCTTTTTGAATAATCTTGTAAGCCTCTAATTTCCTATATTAAATCCTGTTCTGTCAGAAGTACCTATGAGAGATTTGTCTCCCCCATGGGATCTGAACTAATATAATGGTGTTTTGAGTATTAATCGATCTCTAGATTTAAACAGTCAATGCTTTAAGTTGTAATCATCATGATCTCTTTCCAAACTGTTCTACAAAAGGAAGAAAAGCAACTTTCTCCTTGTTATTTTAATGTATTTGATTCTATTAATATTTAGAAAACATCCACTAAAAGATAGCACTGCTTATTCAATTTATGAAAAACTACCACCATGGTGTATGCAAATTCACATTTAAAAACATTCAATCACCATCAATGAAACAGAGCAGCCATTAACACACTTGAATTGAATAGAACTTCCTTAATAAACAACTTCAAGAATCTTAGTGCTGTGGCCTAAAGGCCAGCATGTGGGTTTCTTAACAGAGCATTAAAGTCAGGTAAATTTCTTCGTTCACCTTTGAGAAGGTGTACCCAAGGCACATTGCTTCTTCCATTCCCTTTTTCAGATCATTTATCTCTTTTGAAATTCCCACTCCACCCTCATCTACCTACCCAGATTTCTAAAATCACTAAGAGCCCACGTAAAATCATACCTCCTCCAGAGAGATTTCCCTGACCCACTCGCAATGATTTTTCCTTCATCTGTTATTTCATAATTCTTGTACCTCTCTCCATTTTCTGATCTTTCTGATTAGACACTTTCATTCCTGTTGACTTTTTTCTGGATACAAAAACCCAATGTACTTCCCTGAAATCTAGCCAGACTATAAATTCAAGATGCTAAGGACTGAACTTTTGTTTTGTTTTGTTTGGGGTTTTTGTTTGTTTGTTTGTTTGCTCACTGCTTTGTCTCCAGCACCTAGCATAGTACTTGATATTTGGTAGGCTCTCAATAAATATTTGCTGAACAAATAAATGTTATCAACAGATACTGATTCACCAAAAATCCATACATCCCTGTTTTCAGTATAGAGGTACTTACAGGACTAAATTTCCCAACCCGTTTGCATCCTGGGAAGTCCACATAGTTCTTACCAGTAGCATATTAGCAGAAGAGGAAATGTGTCCTTTCTGGGTGGGAATATGTGAAGCAGGTCCCTTTCCCTTCCATTGGCTGGAAACAAAAAGGTCTCAGATGATTAGGGAGCCACAGGACAAAAGAAACCTAGATTCCCAAGTTACCATGTGAAGAAAAAAAGAGCTGTGCATCCATTGGGAAAACCTACACTGAACACTTACATAAATGAGAAAAGTGTATTCCATGATCCACACAGAAATCTGTAGAAGATTGCATATAGAAGTTTTCTTTGCAGTAGATAAAACTAGAAATAACCCAACATTAACTAGTAAATGAATAAAAACATTGCAGCATATCTATACAACAGAATACTACTTAGCAGTAAGAAGGAATGTGTTAGTGATATGTACGTGAACATAGACGAATCTCAAAAAGCACTATACTAAGTAAAAAGTGTCAGTGAATGATTCTGTTAATATAATATTCTGGAGAAAGCAAAACCGTAGCAAAAGAAATCAGAGGAGTAGTTGTTACGTTCTGGGGTTGGAGGGAAGAGACTACACCAAAGGAACTTTCTGGAGTGATGGAAGTGTTCTATATGTTGATTGTGGTTGCAGGTACTTAGCTGTAAATATTTGTTAAAGTTGATTGAACTGTACACTTAAAAAGGGTGAATTTTACTATATATAAATTATACCTCGATGAACTTATTTTTTTAAACAATCCTCCACATTAAGACATTGAAACCTTGGGGTTTATTTGGTACATAGCCACGTATGTTAGTGTCATCCTATCTAAATACACGAATGAAGGAAGAATGGAGTTAAATCCCACACCACGGGCTGCTTTTGCATGCTGCAAGTTGCTGAGCCCTGCATGTTGCTGAGCTCCTAATAAGTGCTTAGGAAAAATGTGTTCAAGGAAATTTAATTTCTCTCCCACAATTTTACATTCTGTACTTTGCCTACAATCATTTATATATTCATTCATCCATTTCCTATCACTGCACACCATAAAACAAAAGCTGCCAAGCTCTGCAAACACGGTTTTCAAATACATTTCATGTAAGCAGTCAGGCATTGGTCTGTTTTGTTCATAAGGTCATTTCTCCTTCTATCTGATGGAGCCACTTAAACATTTAATATCCATAAAACTGCTTTAATTTTTTAAGAACACATATAGGGTTCCTCATACATAAAGAGATTATCTGAAATGGTACTTCTAGCTCTAAAATGCAATAGTTTATAGCTCCTAAAAGTGAACAGGGCCTTAAAGGGTCATCTAGTTTAATACTGTCTCTGCTGTCACTGCTTTCATCCATAGCAGGAGGGCACTTAAACCTTCTATGATGGATTGTTCCCCCATGCTTCTGTGGAACAGATCTAAATAATATTGGATGATATTCTGTCTCCCCTTACATACTATTAATAATTCCCTTATAAAAAAAAAGAAAAAGTTCAGTGCCTGCTAACTAAAATGTCAAAATTGACAGACCAAGATTATAGCTACTCCAGGAACAGAGTCAAATACCTCAGAAAGAGCAATTTGTATTCTGGTAGCAGCCATAGTCCTAGAGATACTGCGCAGTGCCTTGACATTATCAGAGCCGTCTGGAAGTAAAATCTGTCTCTCAAGACATATTTTTACTCTGGTCAGACAATTAATGAGAGAGGCTGTTAAAGCTAATCTGTGGTTGTTAGCATTTGAAAAGGAGCTCCCTGAAAAGTGGGCTAAGAAAGAAGACATTAAAATAGAGGAACCAAATTTGGTAATGGTGCTTTTCCCCACTTTGGAAGGAAGATGGACAGATAATGTGAACAGATGATGGATGAATCAGTAATGTGGACAAATGTCAGAGAAGGGTGTCTTCTGTAGCAGAGTGACATTCCTGGGGATTTTGCCTGACTCCAAAAAGTACAATTACTTTGTAGGTAAATTAAGTACTCAGTCATTCATAGGACCAGAGAAACATAATTTGTAATTTTAAAAAATTTTAATGCTAATTAAATAAAAGGTGTCTTTCCCACATAACAATATTACTTCCTTAAGTTCGTAACAAGGGGGTTTATGGTTAAAATTGCTACAATTTGGCAATTGAATGATAGTAGAGTGGTTAGCATGGTTTTAGAGGGTGAGATGGGGGTGAGAGGACAGGGAGCAGGACAGATAGGGCAAAACAAGTGTATGAGTCAGGCGAGGATAGGCTGTACTGGGTAACAAACAATTCCATAATTACACCGAAAACTTCATTTTACTTTTTACTCATACAAGTCTGTTTCAGGACGAGGAGACTTTCCAGGGCATCTGGCCTCCATGCAGTCACTTTGCAATTCAGGATTCCTGGATCTGATGGCTCTGCCATCTCAACATCAGGATTCCTTAGTCCTTAGGGGAAAAAAAAGGAGGAAGTAGCAAGCTACCCACTGTTCAGTACCACACAGAACAACTTTGTAGAGAACAAGACACTCTTGCCCCCAAGCCATCTTATGAAGATGTTGTCCACTCCCTGAATTCAGGTACATCACCATGTAGGCCCACACCCCTAACTCTTCCTAAATACTGGAAATTAAATCAGCCTATATGACAATTTTATACACGTACATTTGAATTTAAATAGAAGGGATAAGACGCAGTTGCTCATGGAGCTCAGCACAAGGCTAAAGAGGGAAGGAGCAATTCATACTGGGGACCAGTGCAGAAGGTATGAATCACTGTACTGATTCCTAGAATGGTTTAGATACTCAAAGACTCAGACTTCTATTCACCTGGAATGTTTGAGTTGCAACACTCACATCTGCCCCTCCTCCTCCAGCCAGGTGGTGCCTTTAGTCCCCACAAGAAACTCAGCCATTCCAGGACCCATGCATAGTTGGCCCCTGTGTGAAGGATGCAAAAGATCCAGAACCCACAGGGTAGTGCTCAGCAGCTTGGAAGTGCCAACCTTGCAGCTTACCTGGTAAGTATTCAGCACAGTGCTAGCACTGGGTGCTCTTGAAATAATAACCCACATGTAAAGTTCTCTTTTTATATGAACTACCCTACCACTCTTAGATCATCTCAGATCCAGGTCTCATCTTGCATCCCAAAGAGCTTCCAGTGACTACAGAAGTAGCTCCTGAGCCCCAATCTCTGTGACTAGTTCCCTGTCTCCTGCTGGAAAACCACCTTGATGCTGACCATTTCAATTTTCATTAAAAAAAAGAAAGAAAAAAAAAGCTCTGTTCTGTGCTGGGGGTCTCTAAGGCCCCTCACAGATTCAACAATTCTCTAGGAGGACTTCTCACAGGATGTGGCATAGAATGAGAGAACACAAAGATTTTCATTAAAAAAAAGAAAGAAAAAAAAAGCTCTGTTCTGTGCTGGGGGTCTCTAAGGCCACTCACAGATTCAACAATTCTCTAGGAGGACTTCTCACAGGATGTGGCATAGAATGAGAGAACACAAATCAAACGCAGCAGAGGGAAAAGGCACATGGGATAAAGCCTGAAGAAAACCAGGTGCAAGCTTCCAAGAGTCTTCTCCCTAAGGAGTCACACAGGACATGCTTAATTCTTCCATCTTCAAATTGTAACAACACATGTGAAATGTGGTCTACCCAGGAAGTCATCAGAGATTTAGTGCACAGGTGCTTTTGTTGGGGGCTGGTCATATAAGCAAACTTCCACCTAGCATATACCAAAATCCTAGACTCCCAGAAGGAAAACAGGTGTTCAGCATGAACAATATTATGTGCATAAACAGTTGCGGCACACTGAGCCATTCTTACCAGTTCTGGGGACCTCCTCAAATCCAAGTTCCCAGATGCCAGGCAAAGGCCAACCCTGCAAACAGGCCTTTCTAAGGACAGTAGTAGGACTCGCTCTGTCAACTATTTTCTGCTCACTTTCCTATCCAGCAGGCACTATACTAAGGAATGAGTTAAAAAGATCTATTTTTAAGCATTCACTATGTGCCAGACACAATTCCAAACACAGAATACAGGGAAAAAAAAAATCAGACAAAAGACATTTCCTCATAAAGTTCTCACCACCTAATGAGTGAAATAAACTTTAAAGAAACTAACAGATGTATAATAGAAAGTTTTCTTAAGAAAACTAAATTAGAGTGGGGGAATAGAGATGACAGAAAAAAATATTATAACCACAAAGCAACAGCACTGTATAACTATCATAACAACTAAAAGGTAAAGCAAACAATTATTTCAAGCTTTATCAAGAATGTGGAGGAAGAGGAAGTTTCATAGGCTCCTAGTGGGGATATAAAATGGAGCAATCACTTTGGAAAACACTTTGGCAGTTTCTGAAAAAGTTAAACACATACCCACCATACGATTCAACGTTTCTACTTCTAGTAGTCAGGAGAGGCCTTGGGTACGTGAGTACATTTGAACAGAGATCTAAGTGAACAGAAGGGCCAAGTCACGTGACTCGCCGTGGGAAGAGCTCTCCACGCAGTAGGAGAACGGGGTGTATGGTCCCTGAGATGGGAATGTGCTTGCAGTGCATGAAGTAGCAGCGAAGAAACCCAGTATGGCTGGAGTCGTAGTGAATGAAACTGAAGAGAGACAATAATACCCAAAGTACTTACATTGGCCAGTTAGTCCCTCTATGATCTGGTCTCTGTGTAAGTGTGACAGGATGCCACTGGTGGGTTGAGACAGGGGGTGGCAAGTCACGCTTCCCACCTACAAAGGGCTCTTGGTCTGCTAGGTGAAGCAGTTATGTCAATCAGCAATGGTGATAGAGTGGGTTACTCACTAAAAGAGAGAAGTACGAAAAAGAAGAAACTCGAAGGGCTAATGCTATCTGGTTTTAAGATTTTTTATAAAGCTTTGGAAATAAAAAACATGATATTGGCATAAAGATTTATCTACGGCTCAATGGAAAAGAATACTCTAGAATTATACCCATGTGTATATCAACAACTGATTCTGACAAACATGAAAAGACAACTTAATAGAAAAAGGATAGTCTATTCAGCAAATGGTGCTGGAGCAATTAGATATCCACATGTGAAAAAATTAACTTTGATTCATACATTGCAAAAATTAATTTGAAATGAATCGTGGACTTAGGTGTAAAACTTAAAATCTTAGTACTTCTGAAAGAAAATATAGAAGAAATTATTTGTGGTTTGGGGTTAGGCAAAGATTTTGTGGATATATCACCAAAAGCAAGATTCATAAAAGAACAAATTGAAAAATTTGACTTCATCAAAATTTAAAACTTCTGTCTCCAAAAGACTCTGTTGAGGCAGTAAAAGACAAACCACAGAATGTAAGGAAATATTTAAATATATCAAATCTGTGATAAAGAAAATGTATCCAGAACATGTAAAGAACTCACAAAGCTCAATAACAAAGAAGCTCAAAATTTAAAACTTCTGTCTCCAAAAGACTCTGTTGAGGCAGTAAAAGACAAACCACAGACTGTAAGGAAATATTTAAATATATCAAATCTGTGATAAAGAAAATGTATCCAGAACATGTAAAGAACTCATAAAGCTCAATAACAAAGAAGCAAAAAAAAAACCCCAATTGTTTAGAATGGGCAAAAAGTTTCAACAGACATTTCATTGAAAAAGATATACAAACAGCAAACAAACAAAAAAAGATGTTCAATATTATAACCACAATGCAACAGCACTACATAACTATCGTAATGACTAAAAGGAAAAGCAAACAATTATTTCAAGCTTTATCAAAAAATGCGGAGGAAGAGGAAGTCTCATACGCTCCTGGTGGGGATAAAAAATGGAACAATCACTTTGGAAAACACTTTCGTAGTTTCTGAAAAAGTTAAACACACATGCACCATATGATTCAGCCCTTCTACTTCTAGGTATTTACACCAGAGAAATGAAAGTATATACAGGCATACCTCAGAGGTAGTGTGGATTCAGGTCTAGACCAACACAATAAAGCAAATAACCTAAAAAGGTGAGTCACATGAAGTTTTTGGTGTCCCAGTGCATATATAAGTTATGTTTACACTAACCTGTAGTCTTAAGTGTGCAATGGAATTATGTCTAAAACATATGTACATACTTTCATTTAAAATACTTAATTGCTAAAAAAAATGCTAGCAATCATCTGAGCCTTCAGCAAGTCATAATCTTTTTGTTGTGGGGGTCCTGCCTCGATGTTGGTGGCTGTTGACTGATCAGGGCGGTGGTTGCTGAACATTGGGGTGGTTGTGGCAATTTCTTAAAATAAAGCAATAATGAAGTTTGCCACTTCAATTGACTCTTTCCTTCACAAAAGATTTCTCTGTAGCATGCAGTGCTGTTTGATAGTATTCTACCTACAGTAGAACTTTCCAAATTGGAATCAATCCTCTCAAACCTTGCCACTGCTTTATCAACTAAGTTTATGTCATATTCTAAATCCTCTGTTGTCAGCTCAACAATGTTAATGGCATCTTCACCAGGAGTAGATTCCATCTCAAGAAACCACTTTCTTTGTTCTTCCATAAGAAGCAACTCCTCATTCATTCGAGTTTTATCATGAGATAGAAGAAATTCAGTCACGTTTTCATACCCAATTTCTAATTCTAGTTCTTAAAATATTTCCACCAAATCCACAATTACAAGTTTCTCCACTGAAGTCTTGAACTCCTCAAAGTCATCCATAAAGGTGGGAATCAACTTCTTCCAAACTCCTGTTAGTGTTAATATTTTGACCTCCTTTCATGAATCATAAATGTTCTTAATGGCATCTACAGTGATGTATTTTTTCCAGAGGGTTTTTAATGTTCTTTGCCCAGATCCATCAGCGAAATCACTATCTACAGTAGCCAGAGACTTTTGGAATGTATTTCTTAAATAAGACTTAAAAGTTGAAATTACTCCTTGATCCCTGGGCTTTAGAATGAATGTTGTGTTAGCAGGCATGAAAACAACATTAATCTCCTTGCACATATCCATCAGAGCTCCGGGGGAACTAGGCGCATTATCAATGAAAAATAATATTTTGAAAGGAATATTTTTTCTGAGCCATACTTCTCAACAGTGGGCTTAAAATATTCAGTCAACCATACTATAAACAGATGAGCTGGCACCCAAGCTTTATTGTTTCATTTATAGTGCACAGGCAGGATCAATTTAGCATAATTCTTAAGGGCCCTAGGATTATCAGAATGGTAAATGAGCATTGGCTTCAACTGAAAGTCACCAACTGCTTTAGCTCCTAACAAGAGCCTGTCTTTGAAGCTTTGAAGCCAGGCATTGACTTCTCCTCTCTAGCTATGAAAATCCTATATGGCATCTTCCTCCAATAGAATGTTTCATCTGCATTGAAAATCTGTCATCTTGTGTAGCCACTTTCATCAATGACCTTAGCTAGATCTTTTGGATCACTTGCTGCAGCTTCTACACCAGCACTTGTTGCTTCACCGTGCACTTTTGTGTTATAAAGACGGCTTCTTTCCTTTAACCTCATGAACCAACCTCTGCTAGCTTCAGACTTTCCTTCTGCATCTCTTCACCTCTCTCAGCCTTTACAGAATTGGAGAGTTAGGCCTTGCTCTGAACTAGGATTTGGCTTAAGGGAACGTTGTGGCTAGTTTGATCTTCTATCCAGATCATTAAAAGTTTCTCCATATCACCAAAACTTTCTCCATATCATCCACAGGACTGTTTCACTTTCTTATCATTCATGTGTTTACTACAGTAGCACTTTTAATTTCCTTCAAGAACTTTTCCTTTGCACTCACTACTTGGCTAACTGTCTGGCCCAAGAGACCCAGCTTTAGGATTATTTTGGCTTTTAATATGCCTTCCTCATGAGGCTTAATCATTTCTAGCTTTTGATTTGAAGCAAGAGATCTGAGCCTCTTCCTTTCAATTGAACACTTAGAGGCCATTGTAACATTATTAGTTGGCCTAATTTCAATATTGTTGTGTCTCATGGAATAGGGAGGCCTGAGGAGAAGGGGATAGATGGGGGAATGGCCATTTGGTGAAGTTGTCAGAACACGCACATTGATCAATCAAGTTTGCCATCTTATATTGGCACACTTCATAGTGCCCCAAAACAATTACAATGGTAACATCAAAGATCACTGATCACAGATAACCATAACAGATATAATAATAATAATAAGTTTCAAATATTGTGATAATTACCAAAAGGTGACAGAGACGCAAATTGAGCATATGTTTTTGCTGAAAACAGAATTGCCACAAACCTTTGATTTGCAAAAGACAATATCTGCAAAGAGCAACAAAAGGAGAAATATCTGTATTCATATACACAAATGTTCACAGAAGCTTAATCTGGAAGAGGCCCAACTGGACCCTGCCCAAATGCCCATCAGTAAGGAAAGGATAAACAAATTGTGGTATAACCCGTACAATGGAATACTATCCAGCAATATAAAATAATAAGCTATTGATGCATGCAAGAACATGGCTGATTCTAAAAATAATAATGCTGAGTAAAGGAAGCCAGGGAGTGGGGGTGGAAGCACACACTGAATTAATTTCATTTGTATAAAACTCTGGAAAATACAACTCATCTACATTGATAGAAAGCAGATATATAGTTATCTATATGGAGGGGCAGGGAAAAGGTAGAAGAGAGATGTTATAAAAGGGCATGAGAAAATTTTTGGAAGTGATGAATGCATTATTTGGTCATGGCAATGGCTTCACAGTTATAAACATGTGGCAAAATTTACCAAATATACATTTTGAAATTTGTTCAGTTTATCATATAGCAATTATACCTCATCAATGTTGTTAAGAAACCTGGGGGAATAAAAAGATGGAAAGATATTCCATGCTCTTGGATTGGAAGAATTAATATTGTGAAAAATGTCTATACTACCCAAAGTGATCTACAGATTCAATGCAATCCCCATTAAAATACCAATGACATTCTTCACAGAAAAGGAAAAAGCAATCTTACCTTTCATATGGAAAAACAAAAGACCCAGAATAGCCAAAGCAATCTTGAGCAAAAAAAATAAAGCTGGGGTCACAACTCTGCCTGACTTCAAATTATACTACAAAGCTACTGTAACCAAAACAGCATGATATGTGGATAAAATTAGACATTCAGACCAGTGGAGTAGAATAGAGAACCCAGAAATCACTCCTCAGGCTTATAGCCACCTGATATTAGACGAAGGCAACAAAAATCTACATTGGGGAAAGATTGCCTCTTCAACAAGTGGTGCTGGAAAAACTGGATATCCATATGCAGAAGAATGAAACTAGATATGCAACTCTCACTATACACTAAAATCAACTCAAAATGGATTAAATACTTAAGCATAAGACCTGAAACTGTAACATTACTAAGGGAAAATATAGGTGAAACACGTCAGCAGTTAGGTCCTCAGGGCACAGGTTTTATGAACATGAGCCCAAAAGCACAGCAGCAAAAGAAAAAATAAACAAATGGGACTATATCAAACTAAAAAGTTTCTTCACAGCAAAAGAAACAATCAACAGAGTGAAAAGACAACTTACAGAGTGGGAGAAAATTTTTGCCAACTATGCATCCAACAAGGGACTAATATCCAGAATATACATAGAACTCAAGCAATTATATAGTAAAAAAATAAATGACCCAGTTAAAAAATGGGCAAAGGAGCTGAATAGACATTTTTCAAAGGAAGACATACAAATGGCCAACAGATACATGAAAAAATTCTCAACATCACCAGTCATCAGGGAAATGCAAATTAAAACCCCAGTGAGATACCACCTCACTCCAGTTAGACTGGCTATGATCAAAAAGATGGTGAATAACAAATCCTGGTGAGGGTGTGGACAGAAGGGAACACTACTGCACTGTTGCTGGAAATGTAAATTCGTACAACCACTTTGGAAAACAATTTGGAGGTTTCTCAAAAAACTACACATAGATCTTCCATATGATCCAACAATCCCTCTTCTGGGTATATATCCAGAGGAATGAAAATCATCATGTCAAAGAGATACCTGCACTCCCATGTTTATCGCAGCTCTGTTTACAATAGCCAAGATATGTAACCAACCTGTATGTCCATTAATAGGTTATTGGATAAGAAAACTGGTATATATACACTATGGAATACTACTCTGCCATAAAAAAGAATGAAATATTCCCATTTGGAATGAAATAGATGTACCTAGAG
>NW_007740389.1:0-7553 GCF_000696425.1 Galeopterus variegatus | reverse complement strand
GGGAGGGAGGGAGGGAGGAAGGGAGGAAGGAAGGAAGGGAGGAAGGAAGGAAGGAAAAGAAAAGAAAGAAACATGGGGGAAGGAGAAGGAGGTGGAAAGTGTATCTGCTGGGAGAGAAAGAGACAGGATAGAGCCCTGAATGGATGTCTGGTACCTGATTCCTGACTCTTAATTCAGCAGGGTTCAACTACCACAATCACTATTTACTGGCCCACATGCCTTCACATTTCCAGATTCTGAAACACATCTTCTTTACCTGCTCCAAACTTCAGAGACTTATTTTAATGTCTGGATACCAACCATTCTGTAGGTAGCTCAACCAACTGTCCAGAGTCTCTTTCTCATCCCTTAGTAAGAGAGTGTAGTTTTAATAAGCATGGAACTTCATATGAAAAGATACTCAAGACCAATTGTCATAAGGAAAATGTAAGTTGAAACGACAATGAGATATCACTACACACTTATTAGAATGGCTGAAATAAAAAAAACCTGACAATATCAATTGCTGGCAAGTATGTGGAGAAACAGGAACTCTCATTCATTGCCTGTGAAAATGCAAAATGTTACAGTCAGTTTGAAAGATATTTTTTTCAGTTTCTTACAAAGTTAAATATAGTCTTACCATACAACCCAGCAACTGCACTTCTTGGTATTTACTCAATTGATTGAAAACTCGGGTCCACTGAAACAAACAAAAAAAAAAAAAGCACACAAATATTTATAGCAGCTTTATTCATAATTTCCTAAACTAGAAACAGCCAAGATGCCCTTTAATTGGTGAATGGATAAACAAACTATGGCACATCCATACAAAGAAATACTATTCAGCAGTAAAAAAGATTAAGCTATCAAGCCACACCATTCATAATTTCCTAAACTAGAAACAGCCAAGATGCCCTTTAATTGGTGAATGGATAAACAAGCTATGGCACATCCATACAAAGGAATACTATTCAGCAGTAAAAAAGATTAAGCTATCAAGCCACACTAATATTTGGACAAATTTTAAATGCATACTGCTAAGTGAAAGAAGCCAGTCTGAAGGGCTACATACATATGATTCCATTTATATGACATTCTACAAAAGGCAAAATTGTAATCAGTTGTTACCAGAGGTTCAGGGGCAACAGGGTTGAATAGGTGAAGTTTCTCTGAGAATCACAAAATGATTCTCAACTGGGCAATAATGCCTCCATAGAGGGCATTTGGAATTGTAAACAGGCATTTTTGGTGGAGAAGGGGTTTGTCCCAACACCTAAAGATTTAGTGGGAGGAGGCCAAAGTTGCCAAATGGCCTGCAGGACTTAGAACAGTCCCACATAATGAAGAATTTCCCCATTAACATTGCTAATGTTACACCCTCTTTAAAAATCCCTGTTGGAATACCTAAAAAATTTTAGAAGCTTTATAAATTCAAATATGTCGGCACTAAGCAGTTTAACTTTTGTTCAATTTTCTATTTCATTAAAGGCATTTCTATAACTGGAAAACTCTCGTGTGTGTGTGTGTGTTTGTGTGAATGCACTTGCACAAACTAGAAAAAGCACTAATTATGTATCTGGAGACCTAGGTGCCACTCTCCTTCTCTTGGATCATGCAGAGTCTCCTGATCCACGGATGAAATTTATATGCTGGTTAATTTCTAAGGTACCAGGAAGTTCAATATCTCCATAACTCTAAGACCCATAAATAGCTCATTACTTTTTCTGCCCTTTAATAAGCAAATGTGACCAGTGCAAGTAGATTAAATAAAGGAACTAAAGATTGATAAGGGTTACCTTGTGTTTTTCCTAGAAAGGTTAAGTCCAGTGAAGCGACAGCAGTGATGGAGAGATGTCACCAGAAGGTGATGAAGGCAAATGGCAAGGTCATTTTATTCTTCTTCTGGTGGCATTTTCAGATAACTCAGAAGCAGAGCTACAAAAATGCAGAGGCATATCCTCTTCACTGAGTAAACTGTCTTGAGTCTGAGCAGAAGTGTAACGGGTAGGGAAGAAAATTTGAATGCAGCCACAAATTTATTCTATGAACATTTAAGCTCAAACCGTGGTGAACCCTGAGCTAGAAATAGTAAGAGAAAAAGAAGACAGTCCCTGTCCTCAAAGGGATCATGATTAGTCAGGAAGGAAACAGATAAACAATTTTTAAAAACACACAGGTGCTATAAAATACAGAGCACCATGCGTACATAGAGGAGAGAAGACACAACCACAAAAGAAAATAAATCTTCACAGGCCCTTGATGGAGGCAGGGATTGGGGGGCACCCAGCAGGGGGCTGGAGCTGCAGCTGGGAGGAGATGGGACAAGTGAGACAACACACTGGGTCATGAGAGAGCAGGTTGGGGAGAAGACCAGCAATTTAGTTGTTTTAGCAGCAATTATTAAGAAATACAAGAGATAAGACTGAATGCATGGCTTGGATCGGCTGTGTGGTGTGGACTTTATCTGGCAGGCCACAAGGATCACTGAGGAAATTTCTAGTAGGAGAGCAACAAAAGCAGACTGGAATTAGTGAGATGGGAAAGAGAAGTTATCCTGTGTTCAAACAAAGTCGAGGAAACTGGGTCTAGGGAAAAGAATGGAAAACTTTTTTCTACAGGTAAAAATCATAAACTGCTGTGAGAGAAGGAAAGGGCGAGTCTCATATAAAAGATTTCAAGAACAATGCTGAGTTCAAAATGGGAATTAGCACGAACGTTTTCATGTCACCTTACCCTTAGGCTCCAGGAAATAAAAGCGATAGAATTAAAACCAAACAAGAGATGTTCACAAATTTCTAAAAGGCAGAAAAAGGATGAAAATATCTGGGTGGGTAAAAATGAAGTAGGAAGCCCAGAATGAGAAGGCTATCACCAGGGCAAGGAGCCCATCTGCCCCCCCAGAAACCCAGGGAAATTCCAGACTCTGAACCAGCAAGGAAAACGGATGGGAAAGTGCGACAGGAGGGGACACCAGCTGAAACTCTACCTACCGGCCACTGTATTATCAATCCGCGTGACCCAGCACGTGCGGCGACCTGATGTTATACCCCAGGGCAAAACACCCACCACTATTAGAAAAAGAGTACAGGGAACTTCTCTTCAAAAAATGAATGACCTGACCAGTGGAAATTAGGCTGTGAGGGTGGACGCCACCACCCTGAGTAAAACCTTTCCTGCACTTAAGAAGTCCAAATGTAAAAGGCCAGCTTTTAATAAGCCCCCTTTGAAATAAAGATTGCCCCAGCGAGGGGTGGCCATTTGGCCCGGTTCTAGCCAATGAGATATAAGAAGCAGTCTAATGGGTCCTCCACAAAAAGTAGCTAGTTTCTTGGTAAATGTCTCATATGCAAGCCAAGACCTCCTTCTTCCTGTCTGGAACATACACCTGACAATGGAGTAGGAGTGGCCATCTTGTGACCATGAGGTAGCGAGCAAAATAATGAAAGGAATGAAGCACAGAAAAACCGGAAACTAGAAAGAGGCTGGATCATGTTTTAAAATTGTTTAGCTGCTGATCAAGACCTAGAACACCCTGGGTGTTCAGTATTCTTTTGAAGTATGATAAGTTTCTAAATTATTGAAGCCACTTTTGTTAGGTTTTCTGTTACCTGAAGATAAAGGTAAGTATCAGACCTAAAAGAAGAAATGACTAAAAGGATGTCATCTGAGAAGTAAAACTAACTGTAGAGACAGAAGCACTTCTTTATTTCTTAATCATATGTTTGTATTACTTTGATAAAAAGAACCAAACTAATCTGGAAAAACACTGTCAGAAAATTTGTTATGTTAAATATATTAAAGTTTTTAAAAGTTAGGTATTTAAATTATTTCATTTTTAACTATTTGATAATGTTTTGTGTTAAAACAGAAGCTAGAAATTTTGTCTGTGGGATTCTTTTATTGTTTGTTTGTTTTGTTTTTTCTTCTTATTAATTTAGCAGATATTTATTGAGCACCTGTTATGTACCAGGATTTGTTCACAGGGGGTGGGGGCACAGAGTAAAAGAAGACAGAAAAACTCCCTTGTCTCATGAGGTAAGCTTGTAATCCTAGTGGAGGAACCAGTTACACAAACAGAGTAACCTAAACAATGAGAAGAGCTAGGCTGAGAAGTGGGCAGCCAGAGACCAGGAGCTAGATGGGAGAGGTGGTTGTGAAAGACCAATTCCAAAAGGTAACATTTACACTGAGACTTGAATGACAAGATGGAGCCAGCTTACAGTGATTCTACAGATGGGTGTACAGGTAGAGAGAACAGCTGGCATAAAGTGAGAAGTTGAATATTTATAGCAGCATTATTCCCAACAGCCAGAAGGTGGAAACAACCCAAATGTCCATCAATGGATGAATGAATTTTTAAAATGTGGTATATCCATACAATGGAATATTTTTTAAAGTATGATATTTTAACTTATCCTTGTCACACTAGCAAGCATGTGACTTATCATTAGGACCCTCTAATAGAGACCCCCAAAACAGACTTTCATATACATGGAAACATGACATATGACAGAGAAGGCATTGCCCATCAGTAGAGAGGAATGGCATGTTGGAAAAATAAATTAATAAAACAATTATGCTGGAACAAATCATTCTATACATAAAAAAATGGGAATTCTATCTCTCACCATACAGAAAAATTAATTCCAGGAGATTAAAGACTTAAATGTGAAAAGAATTTTTTTCTTCCTCTCTTTTTTTATTTATTTTTTAGCTCCCACTTATGAGTGATGACATACAGTATTTCTCCTTCTGTGCCGAGCTTATTTCACTTATAAATTTCTCTAAGTTCATCCATATTGCTGTGAATGGCAGAATTTTGTTCTTCTTTATGGCTGAGTAGTATTACACTGTGTATATATACCACATTTTCTTATCCAATTGTCCAGCGATGGACATTTAGGATAGTTCCAACTCTTGGCTATTGTAAATAGAGCTGTGATAAACATGGAAGTATAGATATCCCTTCAACATGATGATTTCCATTCCTTTGGGTATACACCCAGCAGTCAATTGCTGGATCGTACGGCAGTTCTATCTGAAGTTGTTTGAGGAAACGCCATATTGTTTTCCATAACAGCTGCACCAATTTACAGTCCCACCAACAGTGTAGGAGGGTTCCCCTTTCTCCACATCCTTGCCAGAATTTGTTATTCTCTTTCTTTTTGATAATGGTCAGTCTAACTGCGGTGATGTGATAACTCAGTGTGGTTTTGATTTGCATGTCCCTGATGCTTAATGATGTTAGGCATTTTTTCATGTGTCTGTTGGTCATTTGCTGCCAGAATTTGTTATTCTCTTTCTTTTTGATAATGGTCAGTCTAACTGCGGTGATGTGATATCTCAGTGTGGTTTTGATTTGCATGTCCCTGATGCTTAATGATGTTAGGCATTTTTTCATGTGTCTGTTGGTCATTTGTATATCTTTCTTTGAGAAATGTCTATTCCTCTCCTTTGCCCATTTTTTAATCAGTTTCTTTGTTTTCTTACTGTTAAGTCGTTTGAGTTCTTTGAATATTTGGGGCATTAATCCCTTGTCAGATGCTATGTTAGTTTGTTTCTGTTGCTTATAACAAGATACATGGAACTGGGTATTTTATAAAGAAAATAAAATTTATTGCTTACAGTTTTGGAGGCTGGGAAGTTCAAATCCAGGGAACACATCTGGTGAGGGTCTTTTTTGGTGGTGGCTTTACAGCAATTCAGTGGTCTCACATGGCAGAAAATGGCAGAGAAGAGAGAGAGAGGACCTCTCATGTGTTCTTCTTTTAGAGCCCTCGGAACCATGCCCCCAACCATCATTATCAATCCATTAAGTACAGCATGGTCCTTACAATCTAATCACTTCTTCAAGGCACCACCTTTCAACTACCATAATAGGATTTCTCACCCTCGAAAGTTACAGTGGGAATTAAGCTTCTAATATATGAACTTTGGGGGACACAATTCAATCAATCCACAGCAGATGCATAGTTTGCAAACACTTTCTCCCATTCTGTAGGTTGTCTTCTCACTCTGTTAACTGTTTCTTTTGCTGTGCAGAAGCTTTTAAGTTTGATATAATCCCATTTATTTTTTTCTTTTGTCACCTGTACTTTTGGGGTCTTATTCATAAAGTCTTTGCCCAGTTCTATTTCCTGAAGTGTTTCTTCTATGTTTTCTTTTGACAGTTTTATAGTTTCAGATCATATATTTAAATCTTTAATCCATTTTGAGTTGATTTTAGTATCTGACAAGAGGTACGGGTCTAGTTTCACTCTTCCATATATGGATGTCCAGTTTTCCCAGCACCATTGAAGAGGCAGTCTTTTCCCCAATGTATGTTCTTGTTGTCTTTGTCAAAGATAAGTTGGCTGTGAGTATGTGGGAGGATTTCTGGGTTTTCTATTCTGTTCCATTGGTCCAAGTGTCTGATTTTATGCCAGTACCATGTTGTTTGGGTTACTAGAGCTTTATAATATAATTTGAAGTCAGGTAGTGCTATGCCTCTGGCTTTATTTTTTTGCTCAGGATTGCTTTGGCTATTCATTATCTTTTGTTGTTCCATATGAATGCTTGGATTGTTTTTTTCTACTTCTGTGAAGAATGTCATTTATATTTTGATAGGAATTTCATTGAACCTGTAGATCACTTTGGGTGGTATGGACATTTTCACAATGTTGATTCTTCCAATCCAAGACCATAGAATGTCTTTACATCTTTTTGTATGCTCTTTAATTTCTTTCAGCAGTGATTTGTAGCTCTCATTGCACAGAGCTTTCACCTCCTTGGTTAAGTTTATTCCTAGGAATTTTATTTTTGGTGTCTTTTTTTTTTTTTTTTTGGTGGTGCTGATAACACCAAGATCCAGGCTTTTACCACTGTACTGGCCAGCCCATTTACAATAGTCAACAAAAAGAAAACAAGCCCATTTCTGGGCTCCGAACAAGATGGCGATGGGTCTGGAGTGAGCGTGCCAGAGGTCAGAGAGAGCCTGTGAAGTGTGCGCTGTGCTGCCAGAGTACTATTTGCATTTCCAAGAGCAACAAAAAACGAATAAATCACTGATCAACTAATCTACAATGAAAAAAAGCAACTACAGTCTCGAGGTTTTAGGGCCTATGCAAAAGAAGATTCCTGAGAGCTCCGCAACCGCGCTGGGAGACCGAGCAGCCCAAGGCAACAAAGGCCAGGAAAGATGGCAGTGGTGATGCAGAGACAGAGAGGAAGGCGCTGGACCGGCCCAGCTCTGGGAGCTTTGTGAGTGACCCCCATCCCAGCCCCACTTGGGGGGCAAAGGCCCGCCGGCCCCCGCTTACCACACCAGGCTAGGCGCCGGCACCACCGCTGCCTCCATTTTCTCCGGGGGGGGCGGAGCTGGCCAGCTCTGATCGGGCAGACCAGCCATCTTTGCTTGGCGTGGCTCCTCACTGAGCTGTGCCACTTGTGTGCCTCAGCACAGGGCCCCCCGGGGCCTGTGGAGCGGCCACCAATCCCACTCCTCCCGCCGATCTCTGATGGGGCTGGTGGTGTGGGGAGCCCCCAGCCAGCATCGGGAGGGCAGGGAAGAGGATCCCAGCCAGACTGTCACT
>NW_007740388.1:30039-30406 GCF_000696425.1 Galeopterus variegatus | reverse complement strand
TTCTCTCTGATCCTTGAGTTCTGGCCCTGGCAGCTGGATCCTGTCCTGCCGGCCCGACAGGATGTATGAGATCTGTAAGTCTCTGCCTCGCTATCCAGGCGTTTCCCTTCTCTGTGTGCACACTATGGGGCCTCCCAGAGGATGCGTCTTTTTTTCCGAGACTCCTCCTCCTTTGCCGGACCCCTCCCCTCTCTGTGCACTCAGTACAAGGCTGGGGCGTGTCTTCTGCAATCCTCCTCTCTCAGCCCCGCCCGGCCCCGAAGAGGTCTCAGGCCTCCGCCACGGACACTGTGGGCGTTCCTGCGGCCCTGGTCAAGGTCCTCTCTGGGCCTTCCACCTTCCCCCCGGTATTGCTGCCCTCTGTGTG
>NW_007740388.1:28357-29181 GCF_000696425.1 Galeopterus variegatus | reverse complement strand
TCCCCCCGGCGTGAGCCAGCTCGGCACCCTCAGGCCGTCAGCTCTCCGGCAGGATCAAGAGGGCTCGGGGGCACCCCGGTCACCCCTCTCCCAACCAGAAATCAGTCTGGGATTTTTCCAAACTGAAGGCCAAAGAGATGGTATCTGCCTCCCAGAAGCAGGGAGTTTACCTGGGGCTGAAGCCCCAGGTGTGTTGGAGTGACCGTCTGGCCGGGATCCTCTTCCCTGACCTCCCAACGCTGGCCGGGGGCTCCCCACGCCACCAGCCCCACCAGAGATCCGCGGGTGGAGTGGGATTGGTGGCCGGTCCACAGGCCCCGGGGGGCCCCGCGCTGAGGCACACAAGTGGCACGGCTCAGTGAGGAGCCGTGCCAAGCGAAGATGGCTGGCTTGCTCGATCTGAGCCGGCCAGCTCCGCACCCCCCGGAGAAAATGGAGGCAGCGCTAATGCAGGCGCCTAGCCTGGTGTGGTAAGTGGGGGCCGGGCGGGCCTTTGCCTCCCAAGCGGGGCTGGGCTGGGGGTCACTCACAAAGCTCCCAGAGCTGGGCCGATCCCGTGCCTTTTCTCCGTCCCTGCATCGCCGCTGCCGTCTTTCCTGGCCTTTGTTGCCTTGGGCTGCTCGGTCTCCCGGCGCGATTGCGGCACTCTCAGGAATCTTCTTTTGCATCGGCCCTAAAACCTCAAGACTGTAGTTGCTTTTTTTCATTGTAGATTAGTTGATCAGTGATTTATTTGTTTTTTGTTGCTCTTGGAAATGCAAATAGTACTCTGGCAGCACAGCGCACACTTCACAGGCTCGCTCTGTCCTCTGGCACGCTTACTC
>NW_007740388.1:0-28347 GCF_000696425.1 Galeopterus variegatus | reverse complement strand
ACAGTCTGGCCGGGATCCTCTTCCCTGTCCTCCCGACGCTGGCCAGGGGATCCCCACACCACCAGCCCTGCCAGAGATCCACTGGAGGAGTGGGATTGGTGGCCGGTCCACAGGCCCCGGGGGGGCCCCACGCTGAGGCACACAAGTGGCACGGCTCAGGGAGGAGCCGCACCAAGTGAAGATGGCTGGCTTGCTCGATCTGAGCCGGCCGGCTCCGCCCCCACCAGAGAAAATGGAGGCAGCGCTGATGCAGGCGCCTAGCCTGGTGTGGTAGGCGGGAGCTGGGCGGGCCTTTGCCCCCCAAGCGGGGCTGGGCTGGGGGTCACTCACAAAGCTCCCAGAGCTGGGCCGGTCCCGCGCCTTCCTCTCTGTCTCTGCGTCGCCGCTGCCATCTTTCCTGGCCTTTGTTGCCTTGGGCTGCTCAGTCTCCTGGTGCGGTTGCGGCACTCTCAGGAAACTTCTTTTGCATCGGCCCTAAAACCTCGAGACTGTAGTTGCTTTTTTTCATTGTAGATTAGTTGATCAGTGATTTATTTGCTTTTTGTTGCTCTTGGAAATGCAAATAGTACTCTGGCAGCACAGCGCACACTTCACAGGCTAGCTCTGTCCTCTGGCACGCTCACTCCAGACCCGTCGCCATCTTGCTCCCCCCATTATGCTAAATTTTAAGACAGCTAATGCACGTTTCTCTTCTGAAGTAATTAGCCATCAATGACTGTAACTTCTGCTTTCAGCCCACTAATGAGAAGGACACCAGTCCTCTCTAAGGTAAGCCCCTCCCTTCTGTTACCTTCCCTATAAAACCTTTGTCATTTGTAAAAAGACTTCAGAGCACTTCTCTAACTCTGTCAGATGGTGATTGCTGGGCTGATTCTCACATTTGGCTCCCAATAAACTTTACAAATTATTTCTTCCTTGACCACATTCATTTCCGTCGACACCAGGAGATGGAACTAAATGTGTGTCACAAAGAGGAGTAAAAGCAACGTGTTTTGAGGTCAAAGTTGGTTGCTTCCATATCAGTTTCCTCCCTGGAGAAGTCAGGACTGTGTCTTAAACCCTCATGTCACACAGGAGCCTGACATGTGTTCCCTGGATGTTGACTCAATGCTGGGAATTAGCGTTTTATTGAGAAGGGTGAGGTTCCGTGGAAGTTCTGATGTTCCTCAGACTCGCCAAGGCTGCAGCCTCCCACCTGGTGATAGCCAGGCCCGTTTTTCCCTTCCTGTACATTTGTGTCTCTGTCCCCTAGAAGCTGACGGTCCCGTGGCAGGGGCTGAAGCACAGCAAGCCCCATCTGCATTTTCCCTTACTTCCCCAGTGTTTGTTTATGCTACAGTCTTCAGTCTGCAGACCACCAGCCTGCTACACTGGTGTCTGCCACTCAGCTGAACTCTCTGTTCCTGCCTTTTTTAAATTTGGGGTTCACATATTTAGCAGCACCCCGGCAGCTGCTTCTCCCCGGGGAGGTCAGAACTCCCGGAAGAAGTTGGCTGTGTTTACCATACAGGGCCTTGGAGACCAGGGGAACAGCAGGACAACTTTCCCTGGCCCTTCTTCCCTGTTCTTGGCTTCTCCCCTTCCCGACAGGGCTGCCCTAGAAAGCATGATGGGGGTCCCAGAGCCTGCCTGTCACACTCGGAATGGTGATCTGACTGGGGACACCAGTTCAGAGTCTTTCCTGGCTCTGGATTAGGCTGGGGGAAAGGGCAGGAAGAGTGACAAAGTTCTGACCCCATCCATAGTGAGTGTGTAACTTGGGGATCCCTGGGCAGGAAGGGCTCTTTTAATTTGCAAAATGAGGGCATTGGGGCCACTTATGACTACAATTCCTTTCCCCCTCATACTTTCTATGACCCTATGAATACAACAAAGAGAAAACATGCCAGGGAAACAATGAGAGAATTCATTGTTAGACTCTTCCTATAGCAGGACTGTGCAGAGGCAAATCTGTTCATTGTGAGGAAGCTGGATGCAGGCAAGCAATTGCTTTATAACTGGTGCCTTTCAAATCCATTGTTATCTCTGGTTCTCTCCCCCATTTCTCCTGTGGTCTACATGGCTGGGTGGGAGCAGCAGGGCTACGGGCTGCACTGGGAGGTCGAGCCCCCTCCCAGGGCCAGAGTCCCCAAATTTGCAGGCAGGGCAGGCTGTGATTAGAAGCAAGTAGAAGGGTTGGACCTGGAGGTAGACAACACCCAAGAACCTCATGTTGCAATGGCAGCCACTTGTGCTGGCACCTTTTAAGTGGCTTTCATCTTTCAAGCTGCTTTCATTTCCTCAGTTTTGTGCGAGACAGCCTACCTGTGATCTGCAAGCCAACTCTCAATGATTTTGGAGCTGGTTTGCGTTTGAATTACCTATGCTTTATATATATATATATTATATATTTTTTTCTAATTGAAGCATAATTAATTATACATATTCTTGGGGTACACGGTTGACTACCATCACCTGTGTACAACATGTCATGATCCAGTCGATATTATTAGCGTATTCATTATTACAAATAGTAATTATTCTTTGTGCCCCTTACCCAATTTCTTTCCAGTTCCTCCCCCTTCACCCCTCCCACCTCTAGTGAATATAGATTTGTTCTCTCCTCCTGAAAGTTCAACATTTTTTTTTTTCCTTTTTGTCTTTTTTCGTGACCGGCAACGGGATCGCAACCCTCGGTGTTGCTCCCGCACCTCGCTCAGCCAGTGAGCGGCCGGTCTGTATGTGGGATCTGAACCCTCGGCGGGAGCGCTGCCGCGCTTCCCAAGCGGCGCACTGTAGCAGTGTGCCACCGGGCCGGCCCAGAAAGTTCAACATGTTAATTGTGGTCTTTTCTTTCTCTCTCTCTCTTTTTATTTTCTTTCTTTCTTTTTCCTCCTTTCTTGGCACCCACTTAGGAGTGAGGACATGTGGTATTTCTCTCTGGCTTATTTCACTTAATATAATTTTCTCCAAGCTCAGCCATGTTGCTGTAAATGGCAGAATTTCATTCTTTTTTTATGGCTGACAAGTATTCCCCTGTGTATACATACCACATTTTCCTTACCCAGGCATCTGTCAAAGTACATTTAGACTGGTTCCATATCTTGGCTATTGTAAATAGAACTGCGATGAACATGGGAGTGCAAATATCCCTTCAGTGTGATGATTTCCATTCCTTTGGGTATATACCCAGAAGTGGAATTGCTGGATCTTATGGCAGTTCTATCTGTAATTGTCTGAGAAACCTCCATACTGTTTTCCATAATAGCTGCACTAATTCACAGTCCCACCAACAGTGTAGAAGAGAAACCCTTTCTCCACATCCTCAGCAGCATTTGTTATTCTTTATCTTTTTAATAATGGCCAGTCTAACTGGGGTGAGATGATATCGCAATGTAGTTTTGATTTGCGTTTCCCTGATGATTAGTGATGTTGAGCATTTTTTCATGTACGTCTTGGCCATTTGTATGTCTTTCTTTGAAAAACATCTACTCAGCTCCTTTGCCCATTTTTTAATTGGATTATTTGCTTTTTTACTGTTAAGTTGTTTGCGTTCCTTATATATTCGGGATATTAATCCCTTGTCAGATATATAGTTTGCAAATATTATCTCCCATTCTATACATTGTCTTCTCTCTCTGTAGATTATTTCCTTTGCTGTGAAAAAGCTTTTTAGTTTGATATAATCCCATTCATTTTTTTTCTTCTTTTGTTGCTTGTGATTTTGGGGTCTTATTCATAAAGTCTTTGCCCTGTCCTACTTCCTGAAGTGTTTCCCCTGTGTTTTCTTTTATGGTTTCAGGTCTTATACGTAAATCTTTAATTCATTTTGAATTCATTTTGGTATATGGCAAGTGGTACAGCCCTAGTGTCATTCTTCTGAATATGTATGTCTCATTTTCCCAGCAGCATTTATTGGAGAGGGAGTCTTTTCCCCCTAACTATGCTTTTCCATTACCTATGTTTTTATTCCACCTGCCTTTTTCTTCCCTGCCCAAAACTAGACTCAGCCCTTTTCCCAGCAAGGACTGCTGTTCCTCATCCATGCGCCCCACCCACATCCCCTGTCTCAGGGGGCAGGGTGGTGATACATCACAGACTGTGGAATCATGTGCACTCTTCCCTCACCTCCCACATTTAATTGGGTCTTTACCTTCATAACCTCTCTCTCATAGTCTCCTTTGTCATATAACACCACTGCTGGTACCTGATTCCAGGCCCCCATTTCTTCTTTGCCAGACATTTAAAAAGCTGGGGCTTCAGAGAAGTCTCTTTAATCTGATTCATTTGGAAGCGCCCTTTTTTGTGCCCTGTGTTCTTTCCCTTCTCCTTCCTATAATGCAAATGTGATGGCTGGAGGTCCAGTAGACATGTTATATCCGGAGAATACAAGATACAAACTGTCTTCTAAAGATAGTGAAGCAAAAAACACATGGAGCTCAGGTGCTGATCACTTTGGGGGAGTTGCCACACCAACCTTGGATTTCCAGGCTCCAGATTTTTATATGACAATAAAACCTATTTGCTTAAAACAAAGTCCCCAAACTGTTTCTGCAAAGGGCTGGATAGTAAATATGGTAAATTATTTACTTTAGTAAATATAGTGTAGCGATATAGAAAATATTTTAGGCTTTGTGGGCCATATGGTCTCTGTTGCAACTGCTAAACTCTGCTATTGCGGAGTGAAAGCGGCTAGAGACGATATGTAATCAAATGGGCATGACTGTGTTCCAATAAAACTTTATTTATAAAAACAGGCATTGATTGGATTTGGCCCATGGACCATAGTTTGTCAACCCCTAGTTTTAGTCACTGTTATTAGGTATATGTTACTAGCAGCTGATCCCAGTCCCTAACTAAGTTAATTTGTCTTGCTAAGTGCTATGGTCAAATGTGTCCCCGAAATGTTCATGTATTAGAAACTTGATCTCCATTGCAACAGTGTTAAGAGGGTGGAAAATCCAATTGTGGTGTTTGAAAGGTGAGATCTTCAACAGGTGATTAAATTGTGAGAACTATGCCCTTGCTAATGGATTTATCCATTCATGGAGTATTGGGCATAGTTCTGATAACTTTAAAGGAGAGCAAGTGGTATCAGTTGTAATGTCTCTTCTTTCATTTCTAACTTTATTTGAGTCTGTCTTTTTCCCTAATTTGTCTAACTAAGCATTTATCAATTTTGTGTAGCTTTTCAAAAATTCCCTTCTTAGTTTTGTTAATCTTTTCTATTGTTTTTCTAGTTTTTATTTCATTTATTTCTGCTCTGATCTTTATTTTCTTCCTTCTGCTAACTTTAGCATTAGTTTGTTCTTCTTTTTCTAGTTTATTGAAGTGTAATGTTAGGTTGTGTGTTTGAGATCTTTTTTCTTTTTGATATGGGCATTTATTGCTATAATCTTCCCTCTTAGAACTGCTTTGGCTTCATCCCATGAGTTTTCATATGTTGTGATTCCATTTTTGTTTGTGTCCAGTATTTAAAATTTTCCCTTTTAGTTTCTTCTTTGACATAGTAATTGTTTGATTTTTGCATATTTGTTAACTTTTCATGATTTCTCAGGTTATTAATTCCTGTATCATATTATTGTGGTTGGAAAAAATACTTGATATGATTTTGATCTTAAATTTGTTAAGACTTGTTTTGTGGCCTAACATGTAATCTATTTTGGAGAATATTGGCCTAACATATAATCTATTTTGGAAAATTTCCTCACATGCACTTGAGGAAAATGTATATTCTCTTGCTGTTGAAGGGACTGGTTTGTATCTGTTTGTTAGGTCCATTTTGTCTAAAGTATAGTTCAAGTCTAGTGTTTCCTTAGTGATTTTCTGTCTGGTTGATATGTCTATTGTTGAACATGAAGTATTGACATTCCCTACTATTATTTTGTTGCCATCTATGTCTTCAGCTCTCTTAATATATGGTGCTCCTATGTTGAGTGCATATATACTTACAGTAGTTACATCCTGTCCCCTTTATAATTATGTGATAATTGTCTTTGTCTCTTTTTACAGTTTTTGACTTTAAAACTATTTTATCTAACATAAGTATAGCTTTTCCTGCTCTTTTTTGGTTCCCATTTACATGGAATATCTTTTCCATTCCTTCACTTTCAGTCTATGTCTGTCCTTACAGGTGAAGTCAGTATCTTGTAGGCATCATATAGTTGGGTATGGTTTTTTTTAATCCATTCAGCCATTCTATGCCTTTTTTATGGTTGTATTTTGCTTTTTGTTCACAAAACATTCAATGTCAGAAAAGAGTAATTTCTGCAATACATTTTTTTTACTGGTTATGAATATTCATGGGGTACAAAGTAAATTGTCCTTCTTTTTTGAAAGAATTTCTGAGTATAGTATTGGTTGGTTAGCAGTCTCCCCCTGCCCCCCAGGATTTTAACTATATCATTCTTTCTCTCTGGCTTGCAAGATTTTTGCTGAAAAATTCACTGAGATTCTTATGCAGGTTTACTTGTGTATAATAATTCACCTTTACCTTGATGCTTTCAAGACTCTCTTTTTTTCTTTAATTTTTGACAATGTGATTATGGTGTTTCTTTGTGTTGGTCTCTTCAGATTTATCTTATTTGGCATCATTTGGGCTTAATGGATCAGGATTTCTATTTCCTTCCCCAGGTTTGGAGAGTTTTCTGCCATTATTTCTTTAAATGTGTTTTCTGTTTCTTTATTCTTCTGGCATGTGAATATAATGTACAAATTGTTCTGTTTGTAGGTGTCCCATAATCTCTTAAGCTATCTTCACTCTCTTTCATTATTTTTTCTTTTGTCTCCACAGATTCAATAGTTTACAGTGAACTGTCTTTGAGTTCATGAACCCTTTATTCTGCTTCACCTAGTCTGTTGTTAAACCCCTCTACTGAATTTTTCAGTTCAGTTTTAGTATTCCTCAGCACCATATTTTCTGTTTGGTACTTTTCAATACTTTTTTTCTCTTTGTTGAAATTCTCGGTTTGTCCTTGCATTGCTCTCCTGACCTCAGTGAACATCTTAATGACCATTATTTTGAATCCCCTGTCAGGTAAATCACATACAATCATGCATCATATAATGGCATTTTGTTCAACAACAGACCACCTATACAGTGGTGGTCCCATAAGATTATAATGGGGCTGAAAATTTTTTATTGCCTAGTGATATCATAGCCACCATAGTACAATTACTTTAGTTTTTTTTAAATAAATTTAATGTAGCCTAAGTGTACAATGTTTATAAACATTGTACAGAGTAGTGTACAGTAATGTCTTAGACCTTTATATTTATTCATTACTCACGCACCCAGAGCAAGTTTCAGTCCTGCAAGCTCCATCCATGGTAAGTACCCTGTACAAGTGTTACCTTTTTTGGCTTTTATACTGTATTTTTACTGTATCTTTTCTCTGTTTAGATATATTTAGTGTGTGAGGAGGGGTTAAAGTATAATACCCTCCAAATTGAGAAGGTACTTTGAGACGAAGAAGGAAGCAAGTAAATCCATAAGATATATGAAGGTATTTATTAGAGGGGTGACTTATATACAGGAAAGTTGCATACAACAAAGAATCAATCAGACATCTACAGCAGATGAGAGCTTTGTTTGCATTTAGGCAAACAAAGTTCATATAGCAAAAGCTCTGTTACTAAAAATAACTTAAAGGAAACAGATTAAGAAAAATAAGTTGATGACATCATTCACCAGGTGTCTTGTGATCCATGAGGCAGGGGGTCTTGCGATGGTAGTGCTCAGACCATTGCTGTAATAAATCATTCCCTAAAACCTATGTTCTTTTATGTTTGCCTTAAGGCTGATGTGTAGCTGGTCAGTGATGCAAAAGAATGAGGTTAAACAGGTGTCAACATGGCAGGTGGGGCACAAAATGGCATTAGTTTTGTTCACATTCTAACAATTTAAACACATAAATACCATTGTGTTACAATTGCCAACAGTATTCAGTACAGTAAAATGCTGTACAGGTTTGTAGCCTAAGAGCAATAGACTATACCTGAAGGTTTGTGTAAGCACACTCTGTGATGTTTATACAATGACAAAATTGCCTAATGACATATTTCTAAGAATGCATCCCTGTTGTTAAGCAACACATGACTGTATCTCCATTTCACTGAGTCAGTTTCTAGAGATTTATATTGCTCTTTTATTTGAAATATATTTCCCAATTTCTTCATTTTCTTTGAATTCCTGTGTTAGTTTCTGCACATTGGATTAGACAACTGCCTCTCCCAGTCTTGTCAGCAATAACTCCAGGTCTAAGAATCCCTCTGGAAGGAGGTTGCCCACACATTGAGTGCCCCAGTGTGTGGACAAGGGATTGTACCTTAAACCTCCTAGCTCTGGGAGCAGAGGGGATTAGACATATTCAGATCTCTTGAGAAAAAAAGCAGCAGTTTTATAAAGGCATCCAAGCACTTCCAAGGGCCTCATCCATTCAGAGCATTACAGAGAAGGGGCCTAAAACATGCAGCTCCCTGTTTCTCCCTGGAAGAGGTTTATAACACACTCTTCCAATGACTACTTGGCAGTCTGGGTTCTAACTAACCTGTATTGAAGAGTTAAAGGGGTAGACAAACAGCCCACTGGCAGTCTGAGAAGCAGATGGGCACTTTCCAAGCCTTTTACACTGACTCACCTCAGTGATAACTCCAGATCTATTAATCACTCCTGGAAGGAGCTTGTCCACACATGAAGTACCCAAACTTTTACAGCTTCCATCAGAGGGACTGCACCCTAAATCTCTAGCTCTGGGAGAAGGGAATAGGCATATGCAAGTCTCCCTAGATCACAGAAGAAAGAGGTAGTTTTAAACTGGTATGTAGACACTTCCAGGAGCTAGACACAGCCCCCCACCCCCACCCCCAGGAGCAGTGCAGTAAAGAGGCTGGAATGCACAGTTCCCATTTTCTCTCCAGAAGGGGTTTACTGCACACTTTTCCAGTGGCTACTTGAGAGCCTGGCTTCTAATGAACTTGCAATGGGGAGCTAACAAGGCAGACAAACAGTGATGCTCCAGCAGCCTGAGCTGGAGCCTGGCACTTCCCGAGCCTTTCCTCCAGTTCACCCCAGTGGTAAGTCTAGGTCTAAGCATTCTTCCTGGTAGGAGTCTGTCCATGCACTGAGTGCCACAACTTCTATAGCTCCCATCCAAGGGACTGTCCCCTTAATGACCTAGCTCTGGGAATCAATAGGGCTTTGCATTTCTGAGTGGCCCTAGACCACAGAAAACAAAGAGGTGCCAACCCAGTTCCAGCAGCTATCTCCCCAGGATCAGAAGGTACAGCCTGAATGCAAGTATAGGCATTTGCCACATATCCTCTCCATGGTATAGTACAGACAGAGAGAGATAAATGCCCACACTCAGCTTCACTGTGGGGACAGAAGAAGCTGGAACACACATCCAACACTCCAACACTTACAGCTACATCTCAAGGGTCTTAATTCTACCTTAGTGGTCTCGGCATTCTGACAGTACATGGCACATCATAATCTCCAGAAGGCCACGAAAAACAGAGAAAGCAGTTTGGACAAACATAAAAAATTGAAAGGTACCTTAGAATTTCTGGTTGGATGAATTGTGAGATTCTTCATTCATTTAGATTTCATTTGAGAAAAGTTAACATTGCACAGTAAGGGTATAACTCTTCAATGTGACAGCTAAATTTTATATCTCTGAGTCTCTTTGAACATTATTTGTCTTTTTTTCTATATGGTATATACACTCAAGAAAGAACAGTTGCATTGAGTTTTGGGATATCTATTGTACAATACGACTTCCTTGACTCATTTGTACAAAACCACATCATATTCCTTGAGCCACATTTTGATCTGGTCAGTGTTTCTTGCCAACATCTCCACTGGAATGGTCTTGGACACAATGTGAGAAAATCCTTTCTCTCCAAGAGTACCAGAGTGACCTGACATTGCTACAAGATAGCAGCAGAGCTGAACAAGCCCAACCAGGTTAGATAAGGAAGACGGCAAGCTATGAAATATTGAAATATATCTTTCATCCTTCCTTCCCACTCAGGCCAGGTCTCATATCTACCTCTCCCTAGGATATCCACCCTCACCAGTACCTCCCAACTGTTACATCACTGAACAAAATACCCATGCTCCAACATAAATTATTAACTTTCTCCATTTCAGTCCCTGTTTTTCTCTTAACCATATTACCATGATCACAAATTGGAGAAGCAGAAGAATGCAAGAACAAGTCTGCAGTTTAAACTGTAGACCTGATACTGGAATCCACAAGCAGAAAATCTGAGTTATAGATAAGTAAAGATTGAGATGGTGAAGCACAAGCCACACTCTTAGATCTGGGGCATCTGATATCCTACCAATATTTAATCAAGGAAAAAGCAGGCAGATGACAGTGGGACCAGGATTTCAAGCTGGAGGGAAACAAAGCAAGATGGAAGAAGAACTTTTATTAAGTGATGAACCACTGCCAAAAACATTACTGACATTATTCACTCATCCATACAATATTTATTGAGTTTACTCCAGGTCTGGCACTGAATTATGTAAGTATTATCCCCATTTTACCGTGAAGGAATCAGAGCCACAGATTCATCAAGTAATTCAGCCAGTGTCCACAGGATTTGAATTCAGATCTGCACAAAGAAGCTCATGTTCTTTCTCCTATGACAAAGTGTAGAAGGAAGTAAAAGAATATAACTGGGAGGCAGGAAAGAGCTTGAGAAGAAGACTCCACTGCAAAAAAATGACCTAGCCCCATAATATCCTAATTCTTCCAGAAGCTTCAATTCGCATTACATTGGCCAACAATGTTTAACATACTTTTTAGACAATAAGTTTTCCAGATGATGTATATTTTATAATTTACAATAATTATTACTTTTAGATATAAATTATTTAATTCTGGAAGCTGAAAGTTCTAAATATCAGTGTTTCCATATTAAGAAAAATAGTACATAAAGAACTGTGGCTACAAAAAGAACCCTGGAAAAAATTATTAGCTGTGTCAATTTCTTGGCACCTAATCACATGCTACTTTGTATTGGTTTAAGTCTTGTCCTGAGATCTGTTAGGTTATTTGGAACCAATAACATTCTTCTCTGTTGAGTTCCCATCCTAAGTTATACAGGTGGTATTTTGTAAAAGTTGGACATTTAATATATATGCTGCTTGAATGTAATGAAAACAATTTCTTCAATATTCTATTTACTCAATTACCAGTAAAAGATTTTTATGAATTCAACAATAAACCAATGTTGAAGGTTTTCTAGCATAAATCACTACAATTCCCAAGATACCATAGGTCATCCTTAAAATGTTTTTATTATTATTAATTTTGAAAAAGTGTGTGGTTGTTTCTTTAAAAAATTGGGTGATTCATACACAAGGGTTTATTTTACTATTTTCTATACTTCTGAATATGTTTGAAATTTTTTATAATAAAACATTTAAGCATCTGTACTAACAATGATGATCATTTTTGTTCTTAACTCTAAATAGTAAAAAATCGATCACCATGTTTAGGCACAAGCTTTTTCTCCAAGGAAATATTAAACACATTTTTCAGCACTTCTTCAATTTCCTCCTCATTCACAGTCCTAAACTCTACCAGATCTACGTTATCTTTATAACTGAATCTCCTATAGGTGAGGGTAAAGCCCACCAAACAGTGAACCCCTTCTGGGGACTGTAAAGAACAAAATGATTTGCTTGTAAACACAGACGCTGGCGACTTCTGAAGGTACGTGTTCATAGACTCAAAATCTTCAATTGTTCGAGGTTCAAGAGTAAAACAGTAGATTTTTCGGTATTTGTTCTTTTCCAGGAGGTCAGAATTAAGAAAGTCTTGGTTTGGAATGTACTGCTCTCTTCTGATTTGGTCCAGGTACCAGATTTCGCCCTCTTCTGTCAGGCGGAAGATGCATGGCACTTGAGGCTGGTCCTTTCCGGAAATCAGCTCCAGAGGCTGCCACATCTGGTAGGAACGTCCAAACCCAGCATCAGCGATGTAGTTCCTGCCATCGATGTTCACCTGCAGTAGAAGGTGAATCATGCCACTGCTATATTTGTTGGCTGGAGTGTTGTAAACATACCCTCCCAACATTGTGGTCTCAAAACCAATTGTGGTCAGAGCCCAGTACAGAAGATAATTCACCTGGAGACACCACCCACCCCGGTTCCTCCTCACAATTTGATCAAAAATGGCCTCCAAGCCCAACTCCATGGCTTCCCCACAATGGATGTTAAGGTTCTCAAAGGGAATGGCTCGGATGTGGTGCTGAAGAATGTCAGTTAACGTTTCCAAGTCCAATTTGTTCCTAGAGTTCCTATAACCAATTCTTTCATAATATGCTTCAATATCCATGATTTCCTAAGTAAAGAAAACAAAAGAAAAACAAATACCTGTATTATGTTTGCACTTGGAATTCTTTGAATAGGCTAAGTTTAGCTATTTGCATTTTAACTATGTAAATCAAACAATGGTTATAAATATCTGCAATCATAATTCTTTTGTTTAATGCTTTTATTGTGAGTTGCTTTCACATGCATAAGTTCACTTAATAGTCTCAGTAATCCTGTTAAGCTAAATATTATCTTTTTTTCCTATGTTTTAGGCATCAGAAGTTGGAAATCCACGTTAAACAATGAGCCAATTGATAAAAGCTTGTATGTGGTTTTCTTGGTGATGAGTACATAGAGATTCCAATTGGCATCAATTAAAATAGGCTTATAAACAATTCCTGATATGAACAGGAGAATTACACAATAGAGTACATGGTATTCATGGTAACTGGCCTACTCAATTTCCCCTTTAGCTGAATTTTAAACAGTCAAAAATCCTCACTCCAAGATTTATATTCATTAACTCATTGATTGGCTCATTCAATAAATTGTTTACTGGATATCTACTATGTAATTGCTACTGATCTAATGCTTGCTTGCCCTCAAAAATCTTACATTTTAGTGGGAGATGGAATTATACAGATAGTGAACTGAATAAATAAATAAAAGATGCAATCCTTTAGATTGTGATAAGTGCCTTGGGAAAAATTAAAGCAAGGGAAAGGGTTAGTTAGTAAGAGCACAGGGAGAGCTTCAATTTCAAATAAGGTGGTTAAAGAAAACCTCACTAAGACTTTAAGGATGCTAGAGAATGAGCTCTGTGATATGTGTGAGGAAGATTATTTCAAGCAGAGAGATTAGAAAGAAAAAAAGGCCCTGAGCTGGAATATGCCTAGACTGTCGGGGAACATCTAGAAAGCCACGGTGACTGGAGCAGAGTGAGTAAGAAGGAGAGTGATGTAAGATCAGACAGGTAACAGCAGCTCCACAGACAATGCTGGTATTTTGGCTTTTATTCTAAGTGAGATGAGGAATCTAAATGAGAGAGGAATGAGAGGAGAGTTATATAATTTGAACAATGTTTGCCATAATGAACGTGATCGTTCCGGTTACCGTTTGGAGAATGGGCTGTACATATTGAGATCTATGAATAGTCACATGAACTAGGTAGAACCAATTCAAAAACTCTAGGACCAATGCTTGGCTCAAAAATGGTGTGTGACCCAAGGATATCAAGGAGACTTTATTGAGGGACTCTTGCCTAGGACTTACGCATATATATTCTGTTGCAGGGCTAGAAGCTGGCAGGATATTAAGCCAAGGATACTGGGGAAAACTTGCTGAAGAACAAAGAAGAATGAAAAACAGGAGAAGGGAGGATAAGGAAAGACCTCGAGGAAGCCTTAAGCTATCTTTTAACTTTCAGGCAAGTGAACCCCCCAGAAGTTCCTTATTTTGTTTAATCCATTTAAAACCTTTTAAAATCCTTTTAATCCTTTTAAACACCTGTTTGAGAAAAGGTTTTTGTAACCTGCTATCAAAGAGTTTTAATCTATTGAGACTTTTTTCCATACAACAGTGGTGCAAGACCTCAAGACTGCCTCCTTTGTAATATGGCATGGCCTGAGATGATGTGGTGTAAAGAGACCTGCCCCAAAGTTGAATGGTGATAACCTAAGCATCTCTACTTTCCCTCCTCATGTGATTTCTTTCATAGTCTCCTATTTCTCCTTTTTGACTCAGCTATCCTTCCCACATTGCCAGTATTTCCAACTTTCTCTGTTCTTGATGTCTGCAACATTATTTCCCCTAAACCTATTAGATTAATTGCAAAGCTTCTCATCCTAACTTGCACCCACATTTCTCAATATTTAGACAAACTTCAAAACTCTACCACTCAGGCACAGAGAGAACAAATGGTATTTAGTCAAACCACTTCAAATTGTCTCTGGCCCCGACCCAGAATCTGCACTGAGTACATCAGGAAGAGAGAGGAAGGCCGATCCAAAAGGAATAAGGTCTTATACATGCCTGGCCATTTGATTCTTGCTTAGATCATGATTCTTTGTACTAAGAAATTACTTTATATTTCTTTTTAGATATAATAAGTTTTCAAGTGTTTGTTTTCCTTTTTTCCCTTCTCCCTCTCTCTTTCTCCTGCTGTTTTTCTGCCTTTCTCCCTCTATCTCTCCCCTCCTGTTTTCTTTCTTTTTTTTTTAAGATGAAGTGTTGAGCTGGAATTTAGTAACTTCAGGTTCACTCAGAAGTCAGTTTTTATTAGAGGCCTGGATACCAGCAATGCATTATAACCAAATAAGACTTGAGTACTCCATGACTACACATAAGACATTGAGTGTTACTAAAGTTGTGATCAAGGTAAAATGCTAAAAGCACTTGGAAAGCAATTGCCAGCAAAATAGTTGACCGAAAACACTATTAGCTTTATATACTGACTAGTAGCATAGCTGTGCAGTGGTACACCCCTTCCTCTTAGCTTGACCACAAATGCAAAAGACTTACAGGAGGCAGAACAAATACACTTATGGAGCCCAATGAGAACTCTCAGAAAGGCACTTAGTATCTCTCTTAGTAAGTTGAAAGTAGGTTGTCTTCAGTTTTAATTCAGAAGGCTTAGAATGTTTCTTCTTCCCGGTCCGAACTCTAGAAATAATAGAAAAGATAGTTTAAAAGATATAACCTAACTTTTCTTGAAAACAAATAGAGTTGTTTTGTGGACTGTAAAGTATGAAGAATCCCTAGAAATCACAAAACAGAAGGAACGGACTGTGGGGTGAAGTGAACATCTGAGTCGCATGGCAAAGACTGTGGAAAGTATAACTGTGGGAGAGGGGGAGCAACGCAGACAAGGCCCTAAGCTTGGAGGTTGTGAAAGCCACCAGGTAGGGTCCGGAAGCAACCAGGCAGGTGATTAGTTGCCATGGAATCGGCGAGGAGGGGTGAACCATGTCCCATGGCCCCCATCCACTACCAGGACATATACCAAACACACCAAAGACCAGTATGCAGTGGTAGCACCTGGTCTTCCTTTAGGTGACAACTAAAACTGGGTATATTGTGGTATACCAATATACTCATATACCTTGCTTTTAAAAAGGTAATGCCCTGTGATATTTTAAAATACAGTACACAAGTATATTTGGTCTTTGTCTCTGTTCCTATTCCTGTCCCTTTCCTGGCATACAATTCCTAAAATCCTTAGACTATCCAAAGTGCTGTCTTTTTGTATGCTGATGACTTGGCTGGTGGCTGGCAGCCCCTCAGTAGATTCGGGATGGTGGATGGTCACTGGAAAGACCAAGGCAAGACGAGAGGGGAAGGAGGATCTGGGGAGGAGAGAGGGACTGAAGGTTAAGTTGATCACTAATGATCTATGATTTGATCAATTATGCCTACATAATGAAGCCTCCACAAAAATCCAAACAGACTGGGTTCAGAGAGATTCTGGATAGTTGAACACGTGGAGTATCCTGGTTGGTCATGTGCCAGGGGAGGGTATGAAAGCTCTATGCCCTTCCCACATACCTCGCCCCATGTATGTCTTTGTCTGTATTCACTGTAATATCCTTTATAATAAACCATTAGAGGTAAGTAAGTGTCTCCCTGAATTCTGTAAGCTGCTATAGCAAATTAATCGAACTCAGTTGAGGGGGTTGTGGGAAAACCAACTTATAGCTGCTTGGTCAAAAGTTCCTAAGGCCTGGACTTGTGACTGGCATCTGAAGTGGGGGCCGTTTACTGAGCCCTTAACTTGTGGAATCTGACACTATCTCTATACAGAGTCATAATAGAATTGAACTGAAGGGCACCCAGCTGCTGTCTGCTGCAGAGTTGGTTGCTTGCTTGCTGGTCAGGAGAAATAGCCCCCTGCCCCACATTTAGTCACAGACATCTTTCTTCTGGCTTCATCTGTCTTGACGGTTGTGGCATAAAAGAACAGAAAAAAAAGTTCATGTTTTTTCCTTTCATGCCCTGAATGTACAGTGTCACCAGAAAGGCAGATGTAGAAGACCTGCCACCAGAGCATCTACTGTCACACTCATCTTCCCTCATCTCCACTGGGAAAAGTGAGGAGTCTAAGCCCGGTCCAGCTGGACATCTCCCTAGCCACACTAGATTCGAGAAACAAATAAAAGGTGAAGACAGAGCTATAAATACATGAATATGATGAAAAAACAAAATAGAAGTATGTGAAATTAAGATTAGAAGAAAAGACTTAACATCACTTAAAAGTTACATGCCAAAAGGACAACCAATTCAAGGAGAAAAATGAACATAAAGAAATTCTTTATAAGTACTTGGAGCTATAGAACATGTAAAATGGACTCAACAACAAAGAGCTAAAAAATGAGGTGACAAAATAATACAGTTTCATGAAAAGGAATATTTCAAACCTTAAAAAGCTAATTAAGGACATAAAGACAGCTAATATATAATTAATGATAAACAGAAAGGAAACTACATAGATAAAGCATAATACCACACTACTTATGTAGAAAAAAAATGCTTCACATTTGTAGTTGAGGCTAAATGAAAAGATAAAGCCATTAAAATAGTCAGAGAGGATTAGAAAGCAGTGAAAGACTACCCAATGTAAAAACAATTGGTGCTTCTGAAAAGAATTCAAAAAGTGTAATAGAAAATGTATATAAACATCAGATGGCTGTAGTTGTATGGGTTGGTTTCTGGATTTTCTATTCTATTCCACTGATCCGTGTGTCTGTTTTTATGTCAGTACCATGCTATTTTGGTTATTATAGTAATAGTTTAAAGTCAGGTAGTGTTATGCCTCCAGCTTTATCTTTTTTGCTCTGCTTTGGCTATTCATGGTCTTTTGTTATTCCATATAAATGTTAGGATAGTTTTTTCCAATTCAGAGAAAACTGTCATTGGAATTTTGATGGGGATTGTATTGAATCTGTAGATTACTTTGACAAAGGCACCAAGTCTACAGACTGGGGAAGAGACTGCCTCTTCAGCAAACGGTGTTGGGAAAACTGGATATCCATATGCCAGAGAATGAAACTAGACCCATACTTCTCACCATATACCAAAATCAACCCAAAATGGATTAAAGAATTAAATATACACCCTGAAACAATAAAACTCCTTAAAGAAAACACAGGGGAAACACTCCAGGAAGTAGGACAGGGCACAGACTTCAAGAATACGACCCCAAAAGCACAGGCAACCACAGGAAAAAATAAACAAATGGGATTATATCAAACTAAAAAGCTTCTACACAGCAAAAGAAACAATTTGAAGAGTTAAAAGACAACCAACAGAGTGGGAGAAAATATTTGCAAAATATACATCTGACAAAGGATTACTATCCAGAGTATACAAGGAACTCAAACAACTTTACAGCAAAAAAAAATAATGATAATAACCCAATTAAAAAATGGGCAAAGGAGCTGAATACGCATTTTTCAAAGGAAGATATACAAATGGCCAAAAGACACATGAAAAAATGCTCAACATCACTCAACATTCAGGAAATGCAAATCAAAACCACACTGAGATACCATCTCACTCCAGTTAGGATGGGTAAAATCCAAAAGACTGAGAATGATAAATGCTGGAGAAGTTGCAGAGAAAAAGGAACCCTCCTACACTGTTGGTGGGACTGCAAAATAGTGCAGCCTTTATGGAAAATGGTTTGGAAGTTCGTCAAACAATTGCAGATAGATCTACCATATGATCCAGCTATTCCACTGCTGGGAATACACCCAGAGGAATGGAAACCATCATGTCGAAGGCATACCTGTATGCCAATGTTTATTGCAGCACTCTTTACAATAGCCAAGAGTTGGAACCAGCACAAATGTCCATCATCAGATGAGTGGATAAGGAAACTGTGGTATATCTACACAATGGAATACTACTCTGCTATAAAAAAGAATGAAATACTACCATTCACAGCAACATGGATGGACTTAGAAAAATTATATTAAGTGAAATAAGTCAGGCACAGAAAGAGAAATACCACATGTTCTCACTTATTTGTGGGAGCTACAAATAAATAAATAAATCCACAAACAAATGGGGGGGGGCAGGGACACAACAATCACAATTCCTTGAACTTGTTAAGACAAGTGAACAGATATGATGTTGATGGAAGGGGGAGAGGGAACAGGGAGGAAGGATTCAGTAGAGGGACATAAAAATCAACTGCATTGTATATTGATAAAATAAAATAAAATAATTTTTTAAAAGAAAATGTATATAAAGATAAAAAAATATTTTTCTAAAATGAAGCAAAAATTAAATCTGAAAAGCAAGAGAAACAAGATTCTGGAAAAGTTTGATTCAACCTGCTCAACATTGGAATATATTCTTGCTAAATTACTGAAATTCAGAGTTAAAGAGAATTATACAAGCATCCAGCAGAGAAAGAAAATTCTTCATCAGGGAAAAAATTTCAGGCTGGCAACAGAATGTTCCACAGAAATATTAAAATGTGAAGTACTGAAACAGTCTACAAAGTATTGAAGTAATGTGTTATCCTCAAATATTACACTGTTAGTATTTCATTTAATCATAAAAGCAAACTGAATATGAATACAATCTCAATCATGAAAGAACTCGAGAAGTGCAACAACTACGAGTTATCTTGATAGTGTTTCCTCTTCATTGGCCAGTGAAGAAGTTAATCAAAATGAAAACTACGAAATGGACAGGTCACAGTCAAGGACTGCTGGTGAGCATTGACTTCTTTTAATACAGAACAAAGAGCAGAAAAGCTAATAAGAACTATGGCTATTGGACAAGCCATTTTGGCTTATATGCCAATAGAAATATGAACTTAAAAATGAAACTTGAGGGCCGGCCGGTGGCACACTGCTACAGTGCACCGCTTGGGAGCGCGGCTCCCGCCGAGGGTTCGGATCCCACATACAGACAAGTTCCCGCTCACTGGCTGAGCGAGGTGCGGGCGCGACACCAAGGGTTGCGATCCCATTGCCGGTCCCGGTCCGGTACGGGCGCGACACTGAGGGTTGCGATCCGTTGCCGGACACGAAAAAAGACAAAAAGGAAAAAAAAAAAAAAATGAAACTTGATGGGCCGGCCCGGTGGCGCACTCAGTAGAGTGCGGCACTTGGGAGTGCGGCGGCACTCCCGCCGAGGGTTCGGATCCCATATAGAGACAGGTCCGCTCACTGGTTGAGCACGGTGCGGGTGCGACACTGAAGGTTGCGATCCCGTTGCTGGTCGCGGTACGGGCGTGACACCGAGGGTTGCGATCCCGTTGCTGGTCGCGGTACGGGCGTGACACCGAGGGTTGCGATCCCGTTACCCGTCACGAAAAAAGACAAAAAGGAAAAAAAAAATGAAACTTGAAGATAGACCAGATTCTAGGAAAACCTGATCCAATATTGTCAACGTTGGAACTGTTAAAAGATAAAATTAGGCACATTAAAATTTTGAGGAGTTTATTTGAGCAGAAAGTAATTCATGAATCAGGCAGCACCAGACCACAAGGGTTCAATGTTCCACTTAGGGGTGGGGGGCAGGGGTGGAAAGAGAGAGAATTTTTACATGTTCACAGAAGCAACACAAAGAAAATATGTTTGATTGGTAAGCATGGAAAGTCCCTAGTTAGAGGTTAGAGTCACTATACTGTTTACATTAGAAACTTAAAGCACTGGAGCCATCCATCCTGATGGCCTCCCAACTAAAAAAATTTCTAACAGACATACTCTGGTTAAATTATTGAAATGTAAAGGCAGGAAGCATCTAGGCATAATAAAATAAGAAAGGATGAAGCCTAAAGAAAATTGGGTAGTGTATTCCCTGTCTAAAGTAATGAAAAAAGCCTTTTTAAAAAAAAATATGATGATTCAAATGAAACCCACTAGACCTACTGGCTTCCACCATAGGCACAGAAGGGTAAAGAACACAGCATGCTTAGTGTATCTAGAGAGGGCACATGGGGATGGTGAGGATTTAGCACTAAGGTTAGCGTGGGGAGAACACTGTCTGTAAGTCATCTAGATTCCTTCAGATCTCCTCTGCCATTCCACTGTGCCCCAGCCTGGCTTCTGTGTTCTTATACTTAAGGGCCTGCACCCTAGACTCTCTTTGGAGGGCTCCCTGAGGGCTCTTGGAGAAGCAGAGCTGGAAGTGTCAGAGATGTATGTCCTGCCAAGGCAGTCCTGAGTCAATGACTTATTGGCAGGAGGTTTCGAAAGGCCAGCTGCCTGGCCTTGAGACTGGACAAACTTCTGAGTTATAATTCACATCCAGGCTGCAGCTGGGTTTCTCCCAGCACTTCCTTAAGTCACTTGCACATGGATCCTTGCCTTTCAGTCTGGTTTTGTCGAACCTGGCTTAGGTCACCTTGGTGGCCATTTTGGAGAGCTGCGTGAAAGGTAAGATACACAGAATGAGGCAACTTCCAGAGGGCCTTGAAAGCCTGGCAAAAGTCTTGCTTTTTTCTGTAGATTACATGAATGTTCCTTGTTTTGCTGAATCGTCAATATTCAATAGCTGGACCAACTGTGGTGATTTACCCCTAAATGACATGGCACTTCAATTACAAATCACCATTTTGGGGTGCACCCCTGAAGAGCAGGTTGATAGAAAGAACACATTGCTCAATTCCCAGTCTTCTAGCATCTCTACATCTCTTGTACAACAGGGGTTTTCAGGGTTTTTTGGGTTTTTTGGCTAAAGAAACCCTTATTTTTTTTCCCAAATAAAGTTGTAAGCAAGAGCCCCCACACAGAAGAATCAAAACCAGATTGATCCAGAGGTAGCCTGCCTACGAGATACTGCTGTCATCCTGTGAAGGCTACAAGCAGCCCAAGTACAATTATAAACTGAGATAGAATCTTCTACCCCAACTGCATGGGTTTCTGGCAATGCTGAATAAAAGAATTATAAAGAGAACTAATGAGTGGCTTTTCTTTTTGTGTGTGAGGTTTCTTTCTTTTCCAAAACTTTCCCTTTTCTTTTCTTTTGTCTCTGCCACAGTGAAGAACATGGCATCCCACTGGACTGACACCACAAATGAGCCCCCTCCCAAGACAGACCTTGATTATTTGGATAGGAAAGAAACTGCTGGGTTAGGCAGACACAAAGACCATCATTCAACAGTCATTAGTGTACAGAAGGCCTGAATCATGGCTCCCAGTAAATGTCGACAGTGGCCAGGCAGGTGCGTGGGGTACTTGCAGCAGGCCAGGAAAGCACATTTAAAGGGTAACAGCTGCTACTAGTGAAGACGGTAAAGGCCAAACAAAATAAGTCTCTGGGCAGGATGCAGCTCGAGAGTTGACAGTTAAAAAGTTCCTTTTGAGGAAGAGGGTGGAATCAGCATTTTAGTGTTTGAGACACTAAAAGGAAGGGCCTAGCGAAGGGAAAGGGAAGTTTATAAGAAAAGAGCCAACAGGCACAGTGTTGTGGGCATCACGCCAGAGCAGGTGAGCAGCGTCCAGAGCAGAGAGTCCATCGGGCCCCTGCTCCTGGGCCTGTTTGCCTAGGCAGGCTCCTCTCTCCCATGGGATTCTGCAAGTCTCTGTTCAGTGAGTGATTCGAATGTACATTGGTTTTTTGGATATAATGCTATTGAACACTTACTAGACTACAGTATAGTGTAAACATAACTCATGTATGCACTAGAAAACCAAAAAATTCACGAGACTTGCCTTTTTTCTGATATTCACTTTACTGTGGTGGTTTCGAACCCACAATATTTCCAAGGTATGTCTGTATAACAGGTTGCAATTTTTTTTTTTTTTTTTTTTTTTTTTTATTTTTTTTTTTTTTTTTTTTTTTTTTGTTATTTACAACTCCTGGAAACCCTCCCCACTAAGCCTCCTTCCAAGATGATAAAATTTCTCCCAGGAATTCCCAAAGACATCGCAGACAACACAGTCCAACGTCCCCAGACATGTTTGATCATTAGAGGATTTCTGATCAGCTAACGCAAGAGGAGCAGGAATTGTTATAACTTGCTGCCTGCAGGACTAACTGGGCCCTTTGGGACACACCCCACTGGGGACAGAGGAGGGTGAACATCACACTGTTACAAGTATCCAAGAGAGAAGTCCAGTGGAGGAAGTTTCCTTAAACGCATTAGCTACCTTCGAACACACATATTCAGTCTTCACAAAAACCCTTTAAGTAAGTGGTATTATTAGCTCCATTTTACACAGGGAGAAACCGAGTTTTAGAGAAGCTAAATGGCTCACAGCTAGAATGTGGTGTGGCAGTGACTCTAACCCAGACGGTTCGAATCAAGCGTCTTTTGTATTCACCATTATGCTACGTAGTCACAGCATTAGATTCCAAGTCTGTGGCAGCCAAACTTTCTGAGCAACCTTAGGACTTGAAATTCAGGCATGGTGTAGGATCTGGTCTCCTGGACTCGCACTTGAGATAGGATTAAACCCCAATTTCAAAGTACACTGCCAGTTACTCAGTGACCCCACTTACCGGGCTGCTAGGGCTGCCTGCAACCAAGAACCAGGCTGAATACAGTCCCGCGCTTCCGGGGTCCGCAGAGGGAGCGCTCTGATTGGCTCCCCAGATTGCCCCGCCCCGGAGCCTGGTTAGATCATCCAAGGATCTCTGGGAAATGTAGTTGCAGGACCTTGAGTTGCTCCTGTGGACCTCTCACGCAAACCTTTTCAATGAAAAAGTGTGGAGAGTTATACTATCTGATAATCTCCACGCCACAAACTGTAAGGGGTGTGTCCTTGTATTTCACATACTTCTTGCTCTCTGGGAGCCTGAAGTGAGACTTCCTATGTGTGATGTGGAACGTGAGAGCTTGGAAAGAATTCAGAAAAAGCAGATCCAATAACCTAGAGGAGGAGGGAGAAGAAGATGGGAGGTTTAATCACACTCCCAGTTTATGGCACACGTTCCTCATTAATCGCTATAAGGCCCCTCTGCTTTTATTTTTCTTCCTTTCATCCCTCATTCTCACTCCCATTCACCTCTTTACCCACAAGCACCTTGTGATGTGTCTGAAATATGTCCATGCATGTGGTATGAGTGTGCCCTATGTCGTGTTTTTTTCTGTTTGTGTTTTTCATTTATATTAATGATACTGGATTATAACTCGTGCTGTTTCTTACACATTTACCTCTACACTATATTTTTAAGATTGTTTTCATGACACGATTGTTGCCTTGTGCCTCTGGCACACCCACTGCTCCAGTACATGCCTCTGGTGTCCTGCTGCATGAACTTGGGACTCTCTACCTGAAGGCTTTCGCATCGTCTATGCTTGGGCAGGGTAGGTGTACCAGCAAATTAATGCCCCTGGACAACCACTCAGCCCAGGATGATGGAAGTTGGAGGATAAATATCCCATGTTCTACCTGATCAGGTGTGACTACTCTGAGGCATAAACAACACTGCCTCCCAGTGTTGTCCAGTGGAACTATGCTCCCTTGGTCCACAGGGAGTAACCTGCCAATAATTCATCCTTTATTGATTATCAAACTGCCCTGGCCTCACTGTCCGGCTCCTGCACTGGTGCTTCCTGAAATCACCTCCCAAATAAGCTACTTGAAGGCAAATCCTGTATGAGGGTCTGGTTTTAGAGGAAGGCAATCTAAGACTATTTAACTTGCCTGGCAAAGGACACTTGGGTTGCCTTCAATCCCTGGTTCCTTTTCTACACATACTCTGTAGATTAGAACGAGAACCTCACTGAGATGTAAAACAGGAATGATATCTGCTGAGGGGCAGGGCATATGTGTACTTAGTTTCACTCAGCACTACCAGATTTCTGTCCTCTTATGTGAAGGATTACCATTTTCTCACATCTTGATTGACACTTCTTGTTGGCAAATTTCAAATGTCTTTCAATCTTATGTGTCTAAGGTAATAACTCAGTGTTGTTTTAATTTTCACTACTGTAATTACTGGAGAATTTGATCAACTTGGCACATACCTATTGACCCGTCTCAGTTCCATTTGTGAATTAAATGGCAAGGTTTGGAGAAAGAATTCTTTCTGTCAAATTAGCCAGGACAGAGCCATGATGAGGATGCATTGCAGAGCAGGTCTTGCCAGAAAAGCTTTGGCTGGAGTAGGAATGGGGGCACGCAGAGAGGAAATAATTCCAGAATGTAGAATTGGGGTGCTTCTGGCAGAGGGAGGAGAAAAATAACCATTTTTTATTTAAGAACAGTGCATTTTTTCTCCCCCTTTCTTCAGGGGAAATTATTTCACAAGAGCCTAATTGAAGTGAGGGAAGGGAAATATTCAACTCCAACCCCCTCCGGCATTCCTGCCACACGTAATGGGAGAAGAAATTGAGAAGCACTCTTGAGAGTCACAGCCCAGGGCACATGCTCACTAAAGGATTGTGACCTAATTATTGGACTACAGTACAGTATGCTTCTCTCATCCATACCTTACCACCACATCAACAGGGCTACTGTATATAACAGAGAATTACAGCTGAAAACTTGCAAGTTTCAGCCTCTATTAAAGAAGGAGTTTCTATAGAAACCCCAAAACAAAAGGAGAGATAAAAACAAGGACTCTTAAGGGATATAGAAGCCTCAGACACCTATAGCTACAACAATAAACACAGTAAAACTCTTAGCCAGATAAACCTAGATCCTAACATGAAAGGCTTACATACCTCAGTGCCTATAACCCAATACATAATGCCTAGCTTCTAACATTAAATTACAAGACATGCTAAAACACAAGGGAAAACATGTCTGAAAGTAAAAGCAACATCAAAATTCAATTAATATATGGCAAAGATTTGGGCACTATCAGACCAGGAATTTAAAATAACTATGACAAATATGTTAAGGTCTCTATTGAAAGAGTGGGCAAATGAAAGAATAGATGGGTAATATGAGTACAGAAATTATGATTCTAAGAAATCAAAAGTAAATGCTTGGAAAAAAAAGCACTGAAACAGAGCAAAGACTTCCTTTGATGGACTCACTAGTAGACTGGACATAGGAAAGAAAAAATTTAGTAGTATGAGTATGTGGGGAATTAGGATTATTTTGTTATTATAAGATACTTGTACAACCCATGACATGGTATAATGTTATTTGAAAATGGACTTGCCTCAATGTCTTCTAGGGAAACCACTAAAAATGTAGAATAAGAAATATAATTTATATGGTATGAAAAAAGAAAACATGGAATTATATAAAATGCTCAGTTAAAACTACAAAAGGCAGAGAAAGACTGAAAGGCAAAAAAAGAACAAAGAGCAAGGGAAACAAATAGAAAACAGTAACAAATATGGCAGATATTAACCCAACTATATAAAAAAATCACTTTTAACATCAATGATCTAATTCTACCAATAAAAATACAGAGATTGTCAGAATGGATCAAAAAATAATATCCAACTATATATTGTCTACAAGAAATATACATTAAGTATAAAGACACATATAAAGAGTAAATGTGTAGAGAAAGATATACTATGTTAACATTAATCAAAAGAAAGTGGGTGTAGCTATGTTAATTTCATACAGAGCAGACATCAGAGAAAGAAAAATTATCAGCGATGAAGAGGAGCATTGCATAATGACATAGGAGTCAATTCTCTAAGAAGACATAAAAATCCTTAACTTATAAGTATCCAACTTAAGAATGTAAAAGTACATGAAGTGGAAACTGATAGAACAACAAAGAGAAATATATGAATGCAGTATTATTGTTGGAGACTACAACACCCCTGTATCATTAACTGACAGATCCTGCAGGCAGGAAATTAGTGAGGGCATATTAAACTCAACAGCACCGTCAATCAACTGGATATAACTGACATCTACTGTGTACATCCAACAGCAGCAGAATACATATTCTTCTCAATATATTTGGAACATTCAACAAGATAGAACATTTTTTGTGCTATAAAATATACCGTAACAAATTTGAAAGAATAGAAATCATACAATGTGTGCTCTCAGACCAAAACAGAATTAAACTAGAATGCAATGACTGAAAGCTAGCTGGAAAATTCCAAAATACTTGGAGACTAAACAACACGCTAATTTTAAATAAGACACGAGTCAAAAATATATTTCAAAATAAATTTTAAAATATTTTGAGCTAAATGAAAATGGAAATACAAATTATCAAAATTTGTGAGATACACAGCATTTAATTTGTATTTACTTTAAAGCATTAAAGGTATACATTAGAAAAGGAGACTGATCTAAAACCAATAACTGAAGTTTCCACCTTGGGAAACTACAGGAAGAAGAGTAATATAAATGTGCAGCAAGGGGAAGAAAAACTATATAATAAAAATCAAGGCAGAAATCAATGAGATTTTAAACAAACAAAAAAAAAACAGACAAAATAACGAAACCCAAAGCTGGCTATTTGGCAAAACTTAACTCTTATTTTATTTATAATTCTTTCTACCCCAGCAGTATTCAACACCCTTTACCATTGCCTTCTTCAGATATACTGCTTTTTGTTTCTCTTTCATGATCCCACTATCTCCTGGCTTCCCTCCTAACTCACTGGCTATTGCTTCTCTGTCTCCTTGCTTGAGTTTGTCTACTCTCCTCCACGTCTAAAGGTTGTAGCCCCTTAGTTGTGAGACACTTTCCCTTCTCAATGTACACATTTTTTTTTTACATACTTCATTTTTTCATTGATGCATAGTTGATTGTACATATTTGTGGGGTACAAAGTTGACTTTCAATAGTTGTGTACAATATGTGATGGTCAAATCAGGCTGCTGGGGACTGTAATGATTCCTGCAGTGTGGCTGGTACAATAGCCTCCATCTTTCTTTGTTCACAGGCATCTCAGTGACAATCTTTTCTGCGTGGATATATTTTAATTTGTGGATGGCTCTCTCTCTCTCTCTCTCTCTCTCTCTCTCTCTCTCTCTCTCTCTCTCTTTATATATATAAACACACACACACAGGAGGATGAAGGTTGGTATCTCTTACTGTGCCATCTTGTTGACATCACGCTCCTCTTTTATCTTTTTGATAATAGCAATCGTAACAGATGTGAGGTGATATCTCATTGTGGTTTTGATGTACACTTTCCTGTTGGCCATTTTATGTCTGTTTTTGTAAAACGTCTATTCCAGTCTGTTGAATGGGTCTCTTCTTAAGTACACTCCTAGCAAGAAAGCTCAGACCCAGCTACTTTCCACAGTATTCTCTTGACCCGTAGTAAATTTACATATTTTTTCTACACCAAAAAATGAACTGCAGTTGCTTTCTGGCCTTCTCTCTTTCTGCTATGCTGCCTCTAATCTGCTGCTTTCTTTAACCCTAAGAGCATCAGGCAATCTGCTTTCCCAGGGAATCAGCTACTTTCAGCTGAGAGGCTTTACTTGCCCAGCACTTAGTGTGTGAAGGGACAGTTTTGGCACCTCATTTGTTAGAGGTGATTTTCTTGGGGGATCTTTCCTTGACGTCAGGATGGAGAACAACACCTAACTTTCCACATAGATAATCTAGGGGGGAGAAGAGTCCTGCTTTTCAAACAGCATGCTCAGGAAGAGGACACCTTCTCCCACTCAGCTCATCTCTTATATTTACTGTTGGAGAATAATGCCTTTTCTGTTGAATAAAGTTTCTCGGCATGGAGAAGTTTCTCAGTTGCTGGCCGAAGAGTTGCAGGTCTCTACACTGAGAAATCTGGAAAATTTGCATCTTCTCACTTGCTGGTTTCAATTACCATTTCTAATAGTCAGCACCTAATGACATTCTATTACACATGCACAGTGTTATTTTTTAAAAAACAAAAAGGGGTATATTGTAGATATGTTTATAACTGACTTTCGTTACTTAAGAGTTATGATGAATATCTTTATACATAAAAAGACAATATTTCTATATAATTCTTTTACAAAAATCCTTTTTATTATTGAAATTCCAGAATATACAAGATACTATATAGATAGAATAATATAAAAATAGATAGAATAGCTTAATAAATCTCAATATAACCATTACCCAACTTCAACAATTATCAACTCATGGCCTGTTGGGGGCCTGAAGCTCCACACCCCTTCTTGTGAGACCGCTTCTCCTTGACAATCT
>NW_007740387.1:39131-42177 GCF_000696425.1 Galeopterus variegatus | reverse complement strand
AGCCAACTCATACCTGTTTGAACAGGTTTGCTTTCCTGTCTCATGGTTAAGTCATGAGCTCCACCTGTAACTGCAGCAAGCTCTCCAAGAGATGTGCGATGCCAATCCTCAGGCAGCAAAAGGCTGGGACTGACACCAGCAAATGCCCCCACTCTGAGTTTAGTTCCATTTTATAAATGCTCAGTCAGTACCTACTTTGTGCAGGTAAGTGTACTAAATACTTGGGTATAGGATGAATAAAGAATGGCCTTACCCTCAGGAAGTTTACACTCTAGTGCAAGGGCCAGGAAACCTTTTCTCTAAAGGGCCATTTAGTAAATCTTTTAGATTTCGTGGGTCAAGAGGCCACATATGGTCTGTGTTGTAACTACTCAGTTCTGTAGTTGGAGACAAGATGCAAATGACAGAACACGGCTGTGTCCGCAGTTGCACAAACAGGCAGTGGCTGAATGGGCTGTAGTTTGCTGACCTCTGCTCTGGTGGGAGAAATAAACATATATACAAACAAATGTAAAATGATGTATGGAACAATAGAGGTATAATAACAACACGGTGAAGGAGGCTTGGAAAGGATGCTCCTTTAGTCTTCAGCAAGATACCTCAACCTTGGTATGCTGACATTTTGGACCAGATAGTTCTTTGCTTTGAAAGGCTGCCCTGCCAATTGTGAGATGTTTAGCAGCATCTGTAACCTTTGCTAAGTAGATGCTAGTAGCAACCCCACAATGAAAAATATCTCCAGCGACTGTCAAATGTCACTAGAGGAGAAAATCACCCCCAGCTGAGAACCACTGGTCTAGAGCCCAGACTCACAGTGGCAAGAGAAGTGAGGTAAATTTCTATCAAGAAGGTGACCCCTGATTAGGGTTTTGGATGATGAATAAGAGTTGGTTATGTGAATAAAATATGTATGTGGAGAGTAGAAAACTTAAAGCAAAGGGGCACAGGTATGCAAAAGCAAATAGATTTGAAATAATATTCTCTGGTGAGGGATAACAAGCCATTAGACGTTGCTGGGTCAGTGCATGCATGTGTGCGTGCATGTGCATGTGTGCATGTGTGCGTGCATGTGGGTGTGCGTGTGTGTATATGAAGAAGTTAGAGCATGAGGTGAGAGATGAAGACAGAAAGTTATACAGGCAGCATATCACAGAGGTCCTTGTGTGCTGGGCTGAAGAGATTAGCAGTTATTTAGCAAATAATGACGACCATGAATCATAATATTTTGAAATATAGTGGATCATTTGTGAAGAGTAACTTACATAGCAGGATACAGGCTCTGCCAGAAGGCATATTTGTAATTAGCAGAGCCGCTACCTTGGCTGCCCTAGATTAAAGCACAGGAGACATGGCAAGCTTGTGTATCCCCAGCGAGTACCCAAGTGTGAGCCAATAAATGAATTTAAATAAGATTATAAGAATGAATCAAATGTGCTCACAAACAGCTGCTCTACGATGTGCTAGGACAGATTTTATCATTCTTTGCTGCTGACAAGATATTCCTGTGCTTGATAAACTTAATAAAACAGTGGAGGCTATTGATATTGTTGTATGATGAAGCACAAGACTTCCCAGAACATACACAGAGAATAAAAATAAGTGTTCATGACTGAGAGTGAAGAAAAACAGCCAGGGGTCATTCACTGGCATGGCAGACACATTCCACTCCAATGCACTGACGTAAACCTGCATGGATGGCTTATTTCCAGGGGCTGAAGGGTCCCAGCACATTACTCAAACCCTGGATGGGAAGGGGAGCAAGACTTACTGTAGTTTTTAAGCCATGCTGTTTTGGGGATGCCCAGTAAACTTCTATTATCCTTGCTTTATCAGAGGGCAGCTAGAAGCTTGGGTGGGTAAAGTGTGACTTGATCAGGTTAGCATTTTAGGTAAGACTAAGAACAAATGCCCGTTGGTAAATGCATTTTATTTTTCTTTTAAACATTTTGTTTGAAAAGTATTCAAAGTTAGTGGACCCTCATGTACCCAGCAACAATTATTAAGATTTCATCAATTGTTTCTTTTTTTTTTCTGGATTAATTTGAAGCACATAGCGAACTCTGCATTACTTCATCTACATGCTCTTCAGAGGTTACTGTACTCTGAAAGATGCCCTTTCTATGATACTTACCCTGTCCTTCAAGAAAGGGACAAATGAAGCAGTGTCCATTTTTTAAAAACTTAGTTTGCTTATCTCTTATTTTAAAAATGAACCTACACTTTCTTTTAATTGAATTTAACATGATTCAACAGACATTGGTTGGATTTCTACTATGGCCAGGAACTATGGATAATTAGAAAACAAATATCAATCATTTACTATCCTTGACCTTAACTCCACAGTTAAAAGCTAGGAAGATAGATTAGATAGATAGATAGATGGATAGATGGATAGATGGATGGATGGATGGATGGATGGATGGATGGATGGATGGATGGATAGACAGACAGACAGACAGACAGACAGACAGATAGATAGATAGACATGGTTTGGAGAATGGTTTTTCAAGTCCAACAGACCTCGGTCCTACTTGNAGATAGATAGACATGGTTTGGAGAATGGTTTTTCAAGTCCAACAGACCTCGGTCCTACTTGTGACTCTTGCTGGTTGTGTGATTGTTGTTATTTATCTTGACTGCTTCCAGTCTCATATTTCTCAGATCTAAAATGAGGCCATGTATCAGTTATCTATCGACGCAATAATACTTCAAAGCCAACCACCTGAGACTCCATGCCTTAAAGCAATAAGCATTTGTTTTGCTCATGAGTTTGCAGTTCAGGAAATTAAGTGAGACTTTGCCAGACAATTATTTTGTTATTCTCTGGATTCAGTTACATATCTGGGAGTTGGCTGTACACTTTGCTATGGTGGTCTCAACTCTGACTATTGTGACAAATCAGTTCTTCTCCAACCTTGTCCATCACAGGATCTTTATAGGACTTGTTGAATGGGATCATTATGGGGATTAAGTGAAATAGTATTTGTGTAAGTAAATTCATGTTAGGTTAGTAAAGGGCAAACTGAGAATAGGGTTGGGCATATTA
>NW_007740387.1:36433-37687 GCF_000696425.1 Galeopterus variegatus | reverse complement strand
TAGGGGGACAGGCTCTGAGTAGCTCCCACAGAGGGAGTGAACTCTCCATGGCACTGAAATGTTGGGCCTGTGTGGAGAATGCTGATAAAGAGTGAGAGGGCTCTGTTATAATGACCATCTTAGACTGGACTTTCCAAAAAGCAGATCTTGAGATTTCGTGCATGTGGTTGATTTAGCATGTGATTTCATGAAACGCTGGTAGAGTAAGTGAGACAGGAAAGGGAAGGCAGCCAGTGCAGGGGTATTAGTGAATACGGTACTGCAGTGAGCAACTGGGGCTCAGTCCCAACAGGGAGATGACATAGGGTGTGCCTCACACCTGTCCTGCCCAGGCGTGAGGAAGCAGGGGTAGTTATCCAACAGTTCCAGCCCACCCGTGGTGGAGGGCTGCTTTCAGAGGCATTAGCTCCCTGGCCCTTCCATCTTGTCCTTAGCACAGTCCAAGTATATTCCAGTGGCCAAAGGAAGCCCCATAACAAAGTGTGCCCCATGAGTGCAGTATGAAGCCTTTAAGCACGGGGACCATGAGAGTGAAGGGGTGTGTGTGTGGCCCCACCAGCAAGTCCTTCAGCGACTGCAGGTGGGATTTCAGTGTTCTGTAAACCAGCTTTCTTCACAGGCTGGTCTTTTTCTTCTGCACTGTTTCCCATAAGCTATGCTTTATATTCCAGAGATGTAAAATATGGCATAGAGGAATTGTGTAGATATCCCCTTATGCTTTTAAAAGCGAATGCTAAACATTTCCTGTCATCTGCTGCAGCAAAAGAGGGAGGGAATGTAAGCCGAGGCAGGGGGAGGTGTGAACACGACAGTAAACTTTAAGGGCTTATTTTTTCTCCAACACTGAAGTTTTTGATTATGACTGAAAGGCATAACTAGGTGTGAAGAGTAAGCAGAAACTGTTAAAAAAATAATCAGTCCTCTTTAAACAGACTCACATTCTTGTGATCTCCATTTTTATTGGTTTTAGACTTACTCTACAATATAAATCATTAGAATTATATCTCAAGTGGATCAATCTACTTAAAAAATATCTAGAGACAGCAGTGTATGTGCAAGGAGTGGGGGTAGGGGAGACAGAGGGGGCGTAAGAACTTTTTTCCAATGAGACTCTCTCAGCTCTAATCAAATCTATCCACTTGAAAAGCAAGAAAAAAATCCTACAGAAATCATTGAATATCAAAACAAGGGATTTGTTTGCAGGGGCAAGGGATAAAGCATGAATCCATATAAAACACATGATAGATGTTAAGA
>NW_007740387.1:32495-35982 GCF_000696425.1 Galeopterus variegatus | reverse complement strand
CCATGGGACAGCCAAAGGGCAAAGGATTGTAACCCCACTATCACCTTAGCACGTTACAGTTTGCATCATTTCAAAACTGTGTTAAGGGGTGCAGGCAGAATTCATTGTGCCGTGCCTACGAGCAATGAATGTACATCTACTCCCATTCCTGGGGAACTCACAGCCTGATATCTCAAGGGAACTATTCACTGATTAATTTCATCCCCGTATAGTGTGGAAACAACAGGGAGCAAGGCACAGTCCTTTTCCTTGAGAAAAGTTTGACACCTGGCACTGTGATCGCTATGTGATGGCTAGCCTAAGATGCAATTCTGAGTCTATGGGCAGGGCAATCCATTTGAAGTGCTGGTCCTGCAGTGGTGATGGGATAACATTGATCAATACAATTTTCTCATCCTGCTTTATGATGTGATCCATCACTGTGTCCCAGAGTACAGCAAGCAGGTTCAGATTACTGACTGGCTCTTGCGGGGTGGGGATGGTAACAGGGAGTCAGGGTGATAGATGTTTTGAAGTTCTGGCAGGTGGGCAAAATGATAGGCCAGTCTGTCCACTCATAGTAGTGACCCAGTGACCAAGCTGGAACTTTACAGGAGGTTTATGAAAGCTGGTCAAGGAGAGAGACACAAGTCAGGCAGGCACACATTCTTCAGAGAGAAATTACTAAATGAGACAGGCTGTGGAACCAGTGACTCATCTGAACTGGGTTGCACTGGGGTAGGGTTTTGGATGAAGTAAGAGGGTAATGATGGGAAATGATGGAATACCAGGTGGGGAACAGTGCCAAGCCCAATATTAGCCACACAATATCATAATTCAGGGCCATTTTTTCCTAAGGGAAACCTGGCACACAATACTAAATAAAATCAATAGGGGGTTGTAGGCAGGGAGGAGGCCAAAATGCCTTCCTGTGTCAAGCATCACTTAGTACGGAAGTGAAGAGGAGGTATTGCTACTATGGGCCAGAATCCCTGCTCAGATCCTTGTTTATAATCTCACTCGTTCCTTACAAAAGCCCTGAAAGGTAGGCTTTCTTAATTCCATTTTCAATGAGAAAACTGAGAGACTATGTAATTGTTCTTAGGACACTGCTAATAGGTGGCAGGGCTGGGATAAGAATCTAGGTATGTCTTATGTTAAATATCCTGATATTTCTACGCCATTGTACTGCTTGATAGTAAAGACCATGGACCCAAAGGTAGGAAAACAGGTGGGTCAACTGTGGGATGATGCGGAAGAACAAGGCAAGGGATTCTAGGTGGTATGGAAGCATGTAGGGGGAAGAGGGAGAAGGCTTATATTAGGGGTTTTGGGCCTTACCAGAATCACCATCTTCTAAGCAATTAAGCTGCCTGGCCACAGACCAACCTCAACACAATTTCATACAAAACTTGAAGCCATTACTAGTGACACAAAATGTAAAGAGGTTGGGTGGAGAGTTTGGGTGGGTTGAATCAAGTTACATCATCCCAGTTCCAACTATGGGCCCTGCTTGCCTTTGCATATGGTTTAAGCAGATTGCCATGGTTGACAGGTAGCCAGAAGAATTTTTCACCCAGAGATGCTCCCTCACCTCCAGAGCTGTGCCAATAGAATGTGTTAAATTATACGACCGTCTGGTGCACAGTAATACTATTCCCATTTTATAGATGATACTCATCACAGCAATAGTTGCCCAATAAGTGAAAAACAACCTCAATGCTCAACATTAGAGGAGAGATAAGTGGTTCAAATTCATTCATATAATTGGGTCAGTCATTTATTAAAGTACTATGTACCAGGAGCGTCTATTTTTAACAATGGAAGAAAACATGTATGCTGTAAAAACAAATGAAAACTGGTTTGTTTCCCATAGGCAAGAGAAGACATTAGGCACAATCAACTCATCAAGCACCAAGAATGTATTAGGTGTCTTTGCAAATGTTATATCACCTCAATGCCCACAGTAACACCGTGTCTAAGGTATTATCATCAGTATCATTCAGAAAAGGAAACCGAGGCTTATGCTTTTAAGTGTTGTTCCCAAGTTCACACCATGAGTAATGGGGCCAGTAATGACACCAGTCTCGCCTCCTGACCTCCAGGCCCCCAGATGGACTGCTTCTGTGTGAGAAGAGGCAGCAGGTTCCCTGAGTTTGGAATGGCAGGTCACCTTGGTAATGTGGAGAGAACTCAATCATGAAGAATTACAAACAAAACGGGGGTCTTATATTTATTTTTCCCTGATTTTTGTATTTATTCCTATCATTTTATTATCTGGTTAAAACTTGCAATTCTTCCTTTATGAATTCTGCCCTTTGAAAACAATATTTCTTTTCTTTCTTGTTTTATTGCTACGTTGGCCATAAACCCTCCTGGTTCCTTTTCATCAGTCCCCATGCCTCCCATCTTAAATCATTCCTGGGCTAGATTTCCTCAAGGGATGGGGAAACCTATTATTTTACCCCTCCACTGCTGTCAGTGCCTTTCACTTGTCACTTGTGACTGTATAATACAGTAGTCCCCTCTTATTCACTTTCTTGCTTTCTGTGGTTTCAGTTACTCACAGTCAAGCACAGTGTGAAAATATTAAATGGGAAATTCCAGAAATAAACAATTCAGAAGTTTTAAATGAGTAGCACGATGAAATCTCCCACCCATCCTCTACATCCTGTGCTGGATGGGAATCATGCCTTGTCCGGTGTATCCACGCTGTATATGTTACTTGCCCATCAGTCAGTGATCAGAACATCGGTTGCAGTACCACAGGGCTTGTGTCCAAGTAACCCTTATGTTCCTTAATAATGCCCCAAAGTGTAAGAGTAGTGATACTGCATATTGTTATAGTAGTTCTTTTTTATTACCAGCTATTGCTGATAATTTCTTGCGGTGCCTAATTTATAAATTAAAGTTTATTGTAAGTATATTTGTACAGGAAAAACATAGTGATAGAGGATGTGCTCAGTCTCCCTGGGCTTGGGTTTCAGGACATGCCTGTGAGTTTCCAGCCTCTTCCTGGGTTCTCAGGCCCCCTCTTCTGAGCTCTCCCCTGGAGGAAAGTTACTGTTGCCATTTAGACCTAGTTTTAGCACCAATGCAGAGAAAATGAGACAACAGGGGGCTGGCTTATGCAAATCCGTGGCTGGGCATGCTTAATAGAGAGCACAGAGCGTTCTGGGGCATACTACTGGGAACCACCCCCTTAATTGAATATTCACTAGATAGAGAAATTATAAAAGTTGAATCCCAGGTGGAGGGGTTGTTGCTGCCCACTTTCTTGGTGGCCACTGGCACTTTGCTGGCTGAGGTTTGTATACTTTACTTTGTATCTAGCTTGCTTTCAGCAAGTAGCTGCTCATTCTCTTGAGCCAGCCTGCACTTTGTACTGAACTTTAAGTATGTTTTTCTGGCTTTTGTGTTAAACTTGATGTCTGTACAGAACTTGCTTTTGTGTTAAACTTGGTGCGGGCCCCACTCAGTCTCTGGAGCTATGCTGCACTCTCTCTGT
>NW_007740387.1:29480-31142 GCF_000696425.1 Galeopterus variegatus | reverse complement strand
CTTTTAGGCTAATTTTACAGTAAGATGAATATACTGTATAATAGAAAAAGTAAAGCCTTTAGTGATTAATCCATTCTGGATATTGCTCAATTTATACCCAGGATATTAAATGAAGGTGACAAACATGCCTTGGGGACCGTGTTAGGTGCCAATGGAGATATGAAGATGAACAAGCCATGGGCAGTGCCCGCAAGGAGCGTTGTCTTCTGGGAGAGAGGATGCTTCAGCTCCTGGAGGGAAAGATAATTATAAATGATTTGAGTGATAGTTCAAGCCCGGTCTAGATGAGATATCTCAGGGGAATGCACCAAACTGATTGATCACCAGAGACGTTCGGGCGAGGGTGAGATGATTGAATTTGATTGTACTAGTTAGGGAGGCTTTACTGAGGAGTCCCATGTTCTCCTGGCAAAGACATTAGCGTATGCTCCCTTTGCTGGGGTCTGACAGGCCAGAGTTCAAGTCTGGTGAATCACTTATTGATCTCCAAGCATCACTTGCTCACGTCTTAAATGATAATGAAGAAGTGGGGAGGAAAATGAGACTGCTTGCATCTGGCATGGTGCTGCGTCATGGTAGACCCTCAATATGTGCCGTGGGAGACCTTCAATAGGTGCCGTGGTGGACCCTCCATATGTGCCGTGGTGGACCCTCCATATGTGTTGAAGTCCTTTCCCTCTGCAGGCAGAGCCACGTAAGCAGGAAAATAAAAGTAAAAGCTCCACAAATCACATNTTTGTGTTAAACTTGGTGCGGGCCCCACTCAGTCTCTGGAGCTATGCTGCACTCTCTCTGTACAACCTGTATTTCTGATCTATTATATTAAACTTGTTCTCACCATCTACTGTGACTCTGCCCTTGAATTCTTTCCTGTGGTGGGGCCAAAAACCTGGTAAGAGGACTGGGTGGGTTGAGGCCGACTATCCAGCCCCCTAGACCTGGACCCTACCACTGACATCAATAGATAAAGAGAGTTTGGTACTATCTGCGATTTCAGGCATCCGCTGGGGGTCTTGGAACATACCACCCGCAAATAAAGGAGGACTACTGTAGTAGATTAAAACTGGTCTGGTTTCTAATAAGCAATAGAAGACAAGGGGCAGAATCAAAAAACAAGAAACACTACTTGTTTAGATATTACTGCTATGGGCTATAATAGTAGTAAATAAACTAGTAATAATTATTACTAAAATACACAATAAAATATCAAATAATAAACATATTCTAAATACCAAAATAATACTAAATATACTAAAAAATACTAATGTATACTAAATAATACTAAATACTAAAATATAGAATAAATATTACAAAAATAGCAAAAATAATGGCTTGATTTATGTGATGTTATATAATTTATAAAGTAATTTCACATATATCATCTTGATATGATGTATTGGATGTAGGCAGGACTGTTTTACATCCCAGTCAAACATACTTTGGAAAAAAATTCTAAAATATCTTCTTTTAGGCTAATTTTACAGTAAGATGAATATACTGTATAATAGAAAAAGTAAAGCCTTTAGTGATTAATCCATTCTGGATATTGCTCAATTTATACCCAGGATATTAAATGAAGGTGACAAACATGCCTTGGGGACCGTGTTAGGTGCCAATGGAGATATGAAGATGAACAAGCCATGGGCAGTGCCCGCAAGGAGC
>NW_007740387.1:27065-27541 GCF_000696425.1 Galeopterus variegatus | reverse complement strand
GACTCCAGGGAGAGGTATTCAGGTGGATGTAGCACCTGATGTGAAAGTTGGGCCTCACACATATCTGGGGGAGCAGCTGTCCTTCTGGCAGAAGTGGACAAAAGGAGGATGCTGGGCAGGCACAAGGAGAATGTTAGACCCAACTGAGATTACTTGAGGTGTGCTTTCCAGGGTGCCAAGGACCAGTGGATTAAGATTTTTGTTATTATGGCTCCATTTTATCCCACAAGTAGATGATGTGTGGGCAAATCAGATGCCCAGTCTACAGTGTGATAAATAAAGGCCCGGGCAGACCCCAGCCACCCCTCCATCCAGTCCTCACTCCCACAGCACACATATGCAGGCACATGCATTTTGCTGGTCCATAGCCTGGAGACTTGGGGAAAAGTAGTCTCCAGGTGCTGGTTTTCCAGGTCCTGTGAGGTAAACGGGCTGTGGCTGCCAGATGCTACAAACAGCAACATCCTTGGTTCCAG
>NW_007740387.1:24085-25754 GCF_000696425.1 Galeopterus variegatus | reverse complement strand
CGGAAAAAAAAAAAAAAAAAAAAAAAAAAAAAAAAGCTTCAGGTTCTCTATGTTATCTCAACCCAAGTAAGCTCCAGCGTATCAGTTTTACAGATTGAGCTTCATGTAAGATGTTGTGTGGAGAAATAATTTCTTGGTTTTAAAATATGTTTATAGGGTTTGAAAACCATAGGTAAAGTCATATTACAAATGATGGCAATTTGGTGACACAAGTTGGCTGACTAAATACATGCTTGCTTCAATCACTGTGTCTTTGGTATGTTGTTGATTTTCCAGTGACTCAGGGAAATTATGGTTTTAACTATCATAATAATGGTGATGATTTTCGTTGAGATAAGAGGCAGAAATTAAACTATCTTTAATCAAGAGCTGAGAAAATGCCTATGAAGCAAAGATTGGAGAAACTTCCAAGAAAAACACTGTAAATTTCAAATTCCCAACTAACTGATAACATCTTGCTCCAATCAGTAGGGGAAATGGCAGTCACCACTCCTACCTCCCTCCTTTCTTTTCATCCCTTTTCCGCTTTCCTGCACAAGCAAACACGCAAGTGCATGCTTATATACTCACACAGAATGGCATGGCCCATCCCTCAGGACAAATGGTCAACCATGTTGAGGGTCCACCTACCGTGTGACCACCAGGGAACTCCAAGGTATTTCTATGATGAAACCAGAGCTCCCACCCAGTCCAGCCAGCCCTGGTTAGGGACTCAGTGTGGATCATCAGTGTTCCTGGCTTTTGCAGAAGGAAAGGCTTTTAGATCTTTAGTCAAAGTGAGGAAACAACAGTTCTGCCTAACTAGTCAGTTTTCCTAATGAGCTATTAGGAGCTGTTTTTGTGCTGAACATTCTGCCCTCATTATAACTGTGCTTCCCAGAAGCAAAGTTCTCTCTGTCCATTGTAATGAGCAGAACACTGGAGTGAAACACAGTTTTAATGAGTTACATATCCATGTAAAATGGAACAACTTGCATCTGACAGCACCTCAAAGTAAGGCTAATGCCGGTGGGTACATTGACATTAGTGGAGCCACCCATTTGGAGGTGACGTCTCTCATCAGCCAAAGTGGAAGAAAACAAAGGAGCTTCACCATAAACTGCACCCTGACTGGCGGGTGATAGGAAGATAGAGCTGGAAAATCCCTTGATGTTAAAAGGAGAAAGATTTATTGTGACCTGGAGAAGTAGAAAGATTAAATAGCTCTGACTCATAGACGTGGTAGTATTTATGTTACTTTACAATACACAGTATTGGCACCTGCCCCAGAATATGCTGGAAGTAAAGGTAAACAGCAAGAGAGAAGGGATTCATTACCAGAACCTAGCAAAATGTGAATGGAGGTCAGATGGAGATGGAAGAGACTAATTGTGTGCTGGATTCGGTTTATAACAGCTTGTGAATGCCAATTGTTAAATTTTCAGGAATTTTGCAAGGTGGTTATTAAATAGAGCCCTTATTAACAATTAAATTATATAAACACAATTAAATATATTATATTGTAAACAAAGGTAATACTCAAAACTCATGACTTCCTAATTATTTTACTATGTTTTATTATTAACTATTCTCTTGAGGTTATTTGTGTCCATTATATAAGGTAGGCTGACGGAAATATATAAGAGCTTGTCACTGCTCATCTCTTCCCAGCTCAATATTCAATGACTTT
>NW_007740387.1:22512-23526 GCF_000696425.1 Galeopterus variegatus | reverse complement strand
ATGTTTTATTATTAACTATTCTCTTGAGGTTATTTATGTCCATTATATTTGTAAGGTAGGCAGACGGAAATATATAAGAGCTTGTCACTGCTCATCTCTTCCCAGCTCAATATTCAATGACTTTATGTTGGTAGTTTGAAATTGGCCACAATGAGAGTATTTACATCATATAAATCAGTAAATGCTATAAGACAAGACTTGATTTATTGTTTTGTAGATTGTCTATCTACACTTAAGTAAGGGAAAGTGTTAATAATGCAGACTAAACTTAAAAGTGTGTCACACCTTCAGCTCTTACATTGAGAATAGCACACAGAAATTTTGAGTTAATATTCTTCCATCATGTGGAAACTATTTACTGATTCAGCCAAGAAGTCAGCAAATCATTGACGAATGAATTAAGTTCCCACAGATGTCTTTGTTGTTTAATTTCCATCTGACTCGTTGATATAAACAAAAATACCTACCAACATTTATACTGGAATTACACTCACTTGTCAATTGAAACCACAAGTTGGCTATGGATAGCAGATTTCAGCAGAAATCAAGGCAGGCATTCTATATGAATCAGTTGGTGTTTGAGGAAAAAACACACACTGAAGTGTTTCCTGTAGTCTTATTCAGCAACAATCAACAACACAGAAGACTGACTTCTGACATCTATGACCAAATGTGTGGGGACTCCTCCCCAATAGCAAGCAATAGTTCTCCAGCAAACACCAGCTGGGTGTCCTTCAATTCAATTCTGACACTGTCTACCTGGAGACAGCATCAGATCCCACAGGTTGAAGGTTCAGTCCCTAAGACTGCCCCCACTTCAGAAGCTGGTCGCAAGTCCAGGCCTCTGGCGCTTCTGACTGATAGCTATAAATCAGGGTTTCCACAATCTCCTCCTTGGGTTCTATTTAGTTTGCTTGAGCAGCTTGCAGAACTCAGAATAATGCATACTTATGTTTACTGGTTTATTATAAAGAACATTACAAAGGATACAGATGAAGAGATACATAGGGCAAG
>NW_007740387.1:2319-21572 GCF_000696425.1 Galeopterus variegatus | reverse complement strand
TCAGTAACATTTATGATAAATGCATGATATGTACATATGTACACACTCGTTTCTACATATACCTTTTTGTTTTTGTTTTTGGCAATGGGGTTGTAAAATAGTTACCAGAACACAACCAAAGAGGCCACACCCTGTCCAAAAGAAAGTGACCACTAAGCAGACCAGCATGGTAGAGTAGAAAAGTGAGAGTTTTGGAGTTGGGTACACAGGTCTAGTTTAGAATACAGGTGCTGGGTCTAACTTGCTGTGGCACTGGACAATCGTTTATGCTCCCTGAGTTGCAGTTTTCTCATCTGTAAAATGGAGATAATAATACATTTAAGGGTTGAGGATAATAGAAAATGAAATTAAGTACTCTGTTAGAATAGGGCCTGGCATTTAGCTGGCTGTTAATTACCATTTTATTATTGTTGTTCGAAAGCAAAGGTATTGTAGTTACAGTTTAGTTCCAGACATGCTGAATGACCTAAGGATTCTGATTTGTAGGGAAAGGAGAGACACGACTAAAGAAACTTTCAAAAGGGCCACTGTCCAAAATCACCAGTAAAGTAGTTGGCATTTCAACCTAACTTGGGGAGCAGGAAGCAGTTTAAAGAACATTTTTATCACTTTTCAAGTTCTTCTAATGCAATATCTTACTTTAACTTCATAACTATTCTCTAAGGAAATGTGGGAGATCTTATTCTCCAGTGATGGCTGAAACAATGTTTCCCTTCCCATATGTTCTAGAACGTTGCTATTCTTCTGCCAAGTGTTAAAAGCTAATTCTCTTCTCCTTTAATCTGGGCAGGCGTGTGGCTCGTTTGCAGCCAACAAAACATGTCAGAGATGACAAAGCATGATTTCCAATGTGATGCGGCTTCTGTCTCATTGGTGAGACACTCACCTTTGGAGCCCTGAACCTCTACATAAGAAGGCCAATTACTCTGTGGCCACAATGCTGTGAGGACACTAAGCAGTCCGGAAAAGCTCTGTGCAGGTGCTCTCGTCAGCGGCCCTGAACTTTAAGTCTTTACAGTTGGCCTTAAAGCCAGTCCAGGCTTTAGATATCTGAGTAAATGAGCCTTCGGATGATTTCAAGCCCTCATCATTGAGTCATTTTTAGCCTTTGATCCTCCCAAGTGAAGACCCAGACACCATGGACAGAGGCAACTTGCCCACTGTGCCCTTTCTGCATTACTGACATACAGCATCCATGAGTATAATCAAAAGGTTGTCTGATAACACTAAGTCTGAGGTGGTTTCTTGCACAGCAGTAGTTATTGGAATTGGAAATACTATCCTACACATTTGGCAGACAAGGAGATTGAGGCTCTGAGAGAATAACTATCTTGTACAGTCACACAGCTGGCCATTGGCATATTTGAAATTCACACTGAGGGCATTTTGGCTGGAAATTCCATGCTTTTTATATTTTGCTACATTTTCCTGCTCATTGTAGGGATGAGGACTGTTGCTCTACTAACTAGATGGGTCCCGGTGGGGCAGAGCGGCGTGGAGGAAGAAGAGGATAGGAGTTAACCAGTGTGGAGAATCTAGAAGACGGCTGGGTTCTTGTTAGAAACAACTGCTGGGGGGCCGGCCCGGTGGCGCACTGGATAGTGCACCGCTTGGGAAGCGCGGCGGCGCTCCCGCCCTAGGGGTCGGATCCCACATACAGACCAGTTCCCGCTCACTGGCTGAGCGAGGCGCGGGAGCAACGCCGAGGGTTGCGATCCCGTTGCCGGTCCCCGGTCCGGTATGGGGGCAACACTGAGGGTTGCGATCCGTTGCCGGACACGGAAAAAAGACAAAAAAACAAAAAAACAAAAAAACAAAAAAACAAAAAAAACAAAAACAAAAAAAAAGAAACAACTGCTGGAATGGACAGGAGGACCTGACAATTTAGAGAGTGGAGGGGCTGGGTTCAGAATCTGAAAACAATTCCCTCTCCTATTAGCAATAGAATAGAATAAAATAAAATAAAATAAAGAAAAAACTCACCTCAATCTTAGTGTTTTGGTGTTTGCAGCTGCTTCTGTTGTGAACATAACACATTTCCACCTGGGGGTGGAATTGATGAGGCTATTTGACATCTTCTGGGATTATAATTCCTTGTCTAGATTTTAGGGCTAAGAACTTGCAGCATTTCACCCTCACTCTCCTGCCATTAGGAGACAGCACATAACCTAGTCTTTTTTGGAGGCTTCTGGGGCTCATGGGAGAGCAGCGGGTCTCAAATCCTGGTTTGCAGCTGCTATAAAAGGCAGACTGAAAGCTGATCTAGGATTGGCTGTAGGAATTTCCCTCTCTGAGAAGGCAAATTGTGCTATTGTGGTGTTCCCAGCTTTTTTCCTCTGTGTCCATGCCCACTTTTATCACCTGCTTTCAACAGTTCTCCAATGCCTTCCTTGCAATCTTAAGTCTCTGCCGTATTAATAGCAATTATTATCATTATCATATTTAAGCAGCCAATATGTATTTTTCACTTACTACATTCTGTGCTATGCATATATTCATCATAACTAATTCACAAAATAATCCCGTGAGAATGTCACATTTATTTACCCNTGCTCATTGTAGGGATGAGGACTGTTGCTCTACTAACTAGATGGGTCCCGGTGGGGCAGAGTGGCGTGGAGGAAGAAGAGGATAGGAGTTAACCAGTGTGGAGAATCTAGAAGACGGCTGGGTTCTTGTTAGAAACAACTGCTGGAATGGACAGGAGGACCTGACAATTTAGAGAGTGGAGGGGCTGGGTTCAGAATCTGAAAACAATTCCCTCTCCTATTAGCAATAGAATAGAATAAAATAAAATAAAATAAAATAAAGAAAAACCTGACCTCAATCTTAGTGTTTTGGTGTTTGCAGCTGCTTCTGTTGTGAGCATAACACATTTCCACCTGGGGGTGGAATTGATGAGGCTATTTGACATCTTCTGGGATTATAATTCCTTGAGGTCTAGATTTTAGGGCTAAGAACTTGCAGCATTTCACCCTCACTCCCCTGCCATTAGGAGACAGCACATAACCTAGTCTTTTTTGGAGGCTTCTGGGGCTCATGGGAGAGCAGCGGGTCTCAAATCCTGGTTTGCAGCTGCTATAAAAGGCAGACTGAAAGCTGATCTAGGATTGGCTGTAGGAATTTCCCTCTCTGAGAAGGCAAATTGTGCTATTGTGGTGTTCCCAGCTTTTTTCCTCTGTGTCCATGCCCACTTTTATCTCCTGCTTTCAACAGTTCTCCAATGCCTTCCTTGCAATCTTAAGTCTCTGCCATATTAATAGCAATTATTATCATTATCATATTTAAGCAGCCAATATGTATTTTTCACTTATTACATTCTGTGCTATACATATATTCATCATAACTAATTCACAAAATAATCCCGTGAGAATGTCACATTTATTTACCCCATTTTACAGATGGATAAAAAGGCACAGAGAAGATAGACAGTAATCAACAAAACTGGATTCATACCCAACATAAAACAGCTCCCATTCCTTGGTATTGTATCTCTTTAAATATGTTGTCAAGGGGCCGGCCCGGTGGCGCACTGCTACAGTGCACCGCTTGGGAGTGCGGTAGCGCTCCCGCCGAGGGTCCGGATCCCACATACAGACCAGCCGCTCACTGGCTTAGCGAGATGCAGACGTGACACCGAGGGTTGCGATCCCGTTGCCGGTCCCGGTCTGGTACGGGCGCGACACTGAGGGTTGCGATCCGTTGCTGGTCACGAAAAAAGACAAAAAAAAAAGGAAAAAATAAATAAATATGTTGTCAAATAACATCAAGGAGGAAGAAGAGAAATAAGAAATTAATTATGGATTATAAAAACTTTAATTTCTTGCATGCTTATTCAATGCCTGGTATCTACCAGTTCTTAAAATTAGCAATCCATATGATAAAACCATCTTACAGAAGAAGATTCAAAGAATCGGAGAGAAGTAACTTGCCTCATTCAACAATACCCGAGTTTGTCTGATTTCAAATTCCATGCACATTTCTGCTAAACTCTCAAGACAGGCCCTATCCATTTGATCCCATCACTCCTAAGCCCTGCCACATTGCAGCCTTGCCTGTTGTCCAAACTCATGTAACTTGATCCACTAACAACAACCAGGGAAGGCTATGATGAGCTGGTACCTTCCTTCATAGTGCTTGATCCTGTCTAGAGGTGGTCTTTGTTCTGTGGAATCTTTGCAAGTTCTTTCTCTTTCTTTAAGGTTTATCTCTTGTTTAACCTACATTGTGAAGCCTTCCCTGACTCTCCTGGACAAATTTGGGTGATTCTTCCTGTGACTTCCCCAGAACCAGGTACTTAATTTCTTTTCAGATGCTTAGTCTGTTGCATCATTTACTTACTCACCCACCTCAGTTCCTACCAGACTTAGCCCATTGGTGTCAGGGAATATATTTGTTTCATCTTCAACACCTGTACCACCTTGCACAGAGGAGAAACTCATAAAGTTATTAAAGTTATTTTATTCGACCACTTTTAATTAAACAACTGCTTCTAAGTGCTTTATATAGGTTGAGTCAGTTTTTAATACAACTCTGTGGAAGAGGTACTTTTGTATCCCATCTATAGATGGGAAACTCAGGCCCTGGGAGGATAAACTACTTGTCTAGAGGTACCCAGCCTGTAAGTAGAAGAACTAAGATTTGAACCCAAGAAATTCTGCCTCTTGGAACACAGTTTGTATTTTTAACCTTTCTACATACTGCTACTATTCCATGGCAGACACAATTCTAAGTCTGGGAGAAAACAGTGACCAGAAGACAGACAAGGTTTCTGCTTCTGTAAGTCCATTTTGTGCTGCTATAACAAAATGCCTGGCTGAGTAATTTATAATAAGCAGAAATTTATTGGCTCACAATTCTAGAGGCTGGGAAGTCCAACATTAAGGTGCAGGCATCTGGTGAGATCCTTCTTGCTGAGTTATCACATGGTGGAAGACAGGAGGGTAAGAGAGAAAGTAAGGGGGCCAAAATTGCCCTTTCATAATGGCATAGATCCCATTCATGAGGGTGGGTCCCTCAAATGTAATCCCCATTTAAAGGTCCCTCTTATTCATACCATAAAAATGGCAATGAAATTTCAACATTAGTTTTGGGGAAGACAAATTTTCAAACCATAGCATTGCTCTCATAGAGAGTAGGGACAATGCCACATTATGCAAACATGTGCAAAGGGACACACCAACTTTCAGTATGCTTGCTTACAGGTGCCAGGTTTAGGGAGAAGAGGGATTGTAGGAGTAGAGAAGATTGAAAGAGATCTAAGGGAAGAAGTAAAAGGATTCTAGAGTGCAAAGGCCAGTTTATACTGGACCATGCACACTCAAGGCAGGAGCCAGCTTAGCTGAGAAAGCCCCAGTGTAAATGAAACAAGGTTGATTGTTTAACTGTTGATTGAATAAGGAAGATTATGGTTTTATCCTGCCCACTGGAGAAGAGTTTGTCCATATGGGGCAGGTTGGAAGTAATAGCTTTCTGAATCTGAGTTGGGGGTGTACTGATATGGCATAGTCACAGTGCCTTTATCTGAGCTTTTGATAAATTGAGCAGCTTCTCTACCAGCAGTGTTATATTCTTTTTCCAAACTTGGAGTTTCCATGGTCTCTAAGCTCCATGTAGAAAGCCAGCTAAGGTAAATAAGACTGAACAGGAATGTTTAGTATTAGAATGCCCTGGAACGTGGCTGTCCAGATATGCAGTGGAAAACAAATGGAACCATGATCCTCAGGCTTCCCAGGCAAAGTTCTTTACCCCCATTTCTTGAGGCTTCAGGCACTGTGAATAAGGAGGGTTTGGAAGACTCTCGTGGTGGCCTGTGCTTGTTGGTAGACTCCCGGTGTACTTCACATGCTGAGGTACTGTTGGAGGAAGAGGAGACTGTTGGAAGTCCTGAGGAAGGTAGGAAAGAGTCTGTCACCCTTGCGTGGTCAGCATATAGTCAGCTCACTTTAAGGGCATCAGTGGGTAACCTTGAGCAGTTGACTAGACAAGGAACTGGGAAACAGGGACCCTTGTGAGTTGTAGGTGTGAATGCTCCCTTGAAATAGAGGTGGGATCACTGAAGATAGTTGATTCTGAGAGATGCTAGCTTTGAGTAAAGTAGGAACTTCTAGTTCTGAAATCTTTTTGTTCAGAGGCTATGGGGTTTGGTGCAGGGTGACCAACTGGTTTGGGTTTGGCTGAAAGGCCCATGTCCTTGGATCCCACTCAGTCCTGGGAAAATTGGACAATTAGTCACCTCCGATGATAATCTCACTCTAAGGTAGGATTGCCAGATAAAATATTATATGGGTTATACTTATACTAAACAAAGAAAAAAATTACTTACCTAAAATTCAAATTTACCACAGCTTCCTTATCCACTCATCTGATGGTGGACATTTGGGCTGCTTCCAGCTCTTGGCTATTGTAAACAGAGCTGCAATTAACAAGGGAGTACAGGTATCCCTTCAGCGTGATGATTTCCATTCCACCAGGTATATTCCCAGCAGTGCAATAGCTGGGTCATAAGGTAGATCTATCTGTAATTCTGGTATATTTACACAATGGAATACTACTCTGCTATAAAAAAGAATGAAATACTACTACTTGCAACAACATGGATGGACTTAGAGAAAATTATATTACGTGAAACAAATCAGGCACAGAAAGAGAAATACCACATGTTCTCACTTATTTGGGGGAGCTAAAAATAAATAAATAAATAAATATATAAGCAAATAAAGGGTTGGGGGGGAAGACACAACAATCACAACAATTCCTTGAACTTGTTAANGAGGGTTGCGATCCATTGCCGGACACGGAAAAAAGACAAAAAGACAAAAAAAAAAAATAAATAAAATAAATAAATAAATATACAAGCAAATAAAGGGTTGGGGGGGAAGACACAACAATCACAACAATTCCTTGAACTTGTTAAGACAGATATTGAGAAGTTAAAGTAAAATAAATAAATAAATAAATAAATAAATTTTAAAAAATGAAAATATTTTAAAATATGTGTTTGTATATGTTTGCAAGGGTATAGAGAGAAGTGAGGGAAGGTACACCCCAAACTGGTAAAATTGGGGTGGAGTCAGGAAAGGAAGGGAATATTATTAACTTTTTCTTGATGCAATTCTGTGTTGTTCAATATATTGCAAAGAGAATGTTAATTTTGTAATTTTCAAAATTCAATTTCATAATATTATAGTATCTTTTCAATAAAAATAAAACTCATTAAAAATAAGATAAAATAAAATTCAAATTTAACTGGGTGTCCTGTGTTTTCATTTGCTTAATCTAGCCATGTGACTCTGAAGTACTTGCTACGTTGTGATCAGTAAAGAAAAACGGTATTTGTTATCTGGAGAAATCAGGTGGAGCATGCATTGTCTTTAATGTTTAAAAGGAAGCTAAACCTGACCAACAGGGTAAGGAGCATCTTCAACTCAGAACTGACAAATGCATCAACAGTTAGCAGTTTGGTCTCGTTGCTAAGTACATAGACGACCGGAGCTGACTTATTTGGGGGAGCTAAAAATAAATAAATAAATAAATATATAAGCAAATAAAGGGTTGGGGGGGAAGACACAACAATCACAACAATTCCTTGAACTTGTTAAGACAGATATTGAGAAGTTAAAGTAAAATAAATAAATAAATAAATAAATAAATTTTAAAAAATGAAAATATTTTAAAATATGTGTTTGTATATGTTTGCAAGGGTATAGAGAGAAGTGAGGGAAGGTACACCCCAAACTGGTAAAATTGGGGTGGAGTCAGGAAAGGAAGGGAATATTATTAACTTTTTCTTGATGCAATTCTGTGTTGTTCAATATATTGCAAAGAGAATGTTAATTTTGTAATTTTCAAAATTCAATTTCATAATATTATAGTATCTTTTCAATAAAAAAAACTCAGGAAAAATAAGATAAAATAAAATTCAAATTTAACTGGGTGTCCTGTGTTTTCATTTGCTTAATCTAGCCATGTGACTCTGAAGTACTTGCTACGTTGTGATCAGTAAAGAAAAACGGTATTTGTTATCTGGAGAAATCAGGTGGAGCATGCATTGTCTTTAATGTTTAAAAGGAAGCTAAACCTGACCAACAGGGTAAGGAGCATCTTCAACTCAGAACTGACAAATGCATCAACAGTTAGCAGTTTGGTCTCGTTGCTAAGTACATAGACGACCGGAGCTGAGCAGCCCAGGTCCAGTGCTGGTTCTGCTATTTACTACTTACATGGTGCTGGACAAGTTACTTAATCTTCTGTTGCTTTCATTTCCTCAGATGAAGAATGGGGTAACAGCAGTACCTGTGTCTTAGGAATTATTGTGATGATTCAATGGTTTGATAGGTATAAGCTTTTAAAACAGGGCTTAGTATGTGGTATGGCTAGTTGTTCTCTAGCAAACATTCTCCTCCTTTGGCCTATACTAACTCAATAGAATGCCTCCTCCAAACCCTTGTGCCCTGTGGATCTCTAAATCCAGGTTGGCCATGTGACACAGCCCTGCCAAATGACATATTCAGTCCTCCAGAGACCATTTCAGTGACTGGTCCGTTGGACGTGAAGCACAGGTAAGTCCAATTGTTAAGACAATTGAGGGAGATGATCCCGTTTCCTCTGTAGCCAGTCATGTGAAAGGGCATTATCTTGGAGCCCCCAAGGCCCTGCACAAGGACTGTCTGCCTGAGACTGGGACCAACCCAACATAGAGCAAGGCCTGAGAATGGAGAAAAATAAAGTCAGCTGTTGCTATGGTTGGAATGTTTGTGTTACCTTTAAAATTCATTTTGAAATTTAATCCCCAACAACAAAAATATTAAGAGGTGGGACCTTTAAGAGTTGATTAGGCCATAAGGGCTGCTTCCTCATGGATGGGATTCCTGCCATATATAAGGACTTCAGGGGATGAGTCTGGTCTTTTCATCTCTCCTGCCATGTGAGGACACAGTGTTTATCTCTTTTGCCCTTACGCCTTCTACCATGTGAGGATACAGCAAGAAGGTGCTGTCTTGGAAGCAGAGAGGATTCTTTTGGTACAGTGATTATTGCTATTTTGCAGATGAGGCAACAGGCAGAGGAAGATTAAATGACTTGTCTGAATCTCATTGGTGGAAAGTCAGACAGTGCACCCAGCCAGACACTGAATCTGCAGGTGCCTTGATCTGGGACATCACAGCCTCCAGAATGGTGAGAAAGTAAATTTCTATTGTTTATATACCACATATATAAACAGTCTATAAACATATAACAAAACAGTCTGTGCTGTTTTGTTACAGTAGTATGAATGGAGTCACACATCTGTCCTAATGTGAGCACCTGGACCTAGCTTTGCCTTGCAGTAGCTGAGGGCAAGTGTGGAGTTGACTTGTAGGCAGGAATCTCAGGTCTACCATGTATTTCCTGTGCACACATGGGTTACTTCTTCTACTTCTCTGTTCCTAGTTTCCTTGGCTCTACAATAGAGATAGCAATAACATTTCCTTTATAAAGCTGTTGTGAAAATTAAATGAGTTAACATAAGTTAGGTGCTTAGAACAGTGCAAGGCAATAAATATTGGCTGTTGTCATTGCACTGAACCCTTCTGTTATACAAGGCAATATATCCTCTTTTGGGGCTTAAATCTGCTTTAGTGGGGTGTCTGTCACTTGCTACCAAAAGAATCCTCAATAATAAAAATGCATTTTGGGGAGTACTTGGAATTCTAGAATGACTCAAATGCCTCTCAGGGAAGAACAAAGGGGAAATTTGGNCAACCCAACATAGAGCAAGGCCTGAGAATGGAGAAAAATAAAGTCAGCTGTTGCTATGGTTTGAATGTTTGTGTTACCTTTAAAATTCATTTTTAAACTTAATCCCCAACAACAAAAATATTAAGAGGTGGGATCTTTAAAAGTTGATTAGGCCATAAGGGCTGCTTCCTCATGGATGGGATTCCTGCCATATATAAGGACTTCAGGGGATGAGTCTGGTCTTTTCATCTCTCCTGCCATGTGAGGACACAGTGTTTATCTCTTTTGCCCTTACGCCTTCTACCATGTGAGGATACAGCAAGAAGGTGCTGTCTTGGAAGCAGAGAGGATTCTTTTGGTACAGTGATTATTGCTATTTTGCAGATGAGGCAACAGGCAGAGGAAGATTAAGTGACTTGTCTGAATCTTATTGGTGGAAAGTCAGACAGTGCACCCAGCCAGACACTGAATCTGCAGGTGCCTTGATCTGGGACATCACAGCCTCCAGAACGGTGAGAAAGTAAATTTCTATTGTTTATATATCACATATATAAACAGTCTATAAACACATAACAAAACAGTCTGTGCTGTTTTGTTACAGTAGTATGAATGGAGTCACACATCTGTCCTAATGTGAGCACCTGGACCTAGCTTTGCCTTGCAGTAGCTGAGGGCAAGTGTGGAGTTGACTTGTAGGCAGGAATCTCAGGTCTACCATGTATTTCCTGTGCACACATGGGTTACTTCTTCTACTTCTCTGTTCCTAGTTTCCTTGGCTCTACAATAGTGATAGCAATAACATTTCCTTTATAAAGCTGTTGTGAAAATTAAATGAGTTGACATAAGTTAGGTGCTTAGAACAGTGCAAGGCAATAAATATTGGCTGTTGTCATTGCACTGAACCCTTCTGTTATACAAGGCAATAAATCCTCTTTTGAGGCTTAAATCTGTTTTAGTGGGGTGTCTGTCACTTGCTACCAAAAGAATCCTCAATAATAAAAATGCATTTTGGGTAGTACTTGGAATTCTAGAATGACTCAAATGCCTCTCAGGGAAGAACAAAGGGGAAATTTGGTCAAGAAGTAAAATTTGAATGAGAGATGGTGGATGAGAGGAGTAGGTCTCACGCTTGAGGGTGTGCCTGGAGAGCTTGTAAAAGCAGAGATTACTGGGCCCCATCTCCAGAATTTTGGATTTAATAATCTGGGATGGGGTCTTAGGAATTTACATTTGCAAATATGTTTCTAGTTGATGCTGAGGCTTCTGATCTTGTCACTATACTTTAGAACCTCTGGATTAGATAAAAGGCCAAAGTAATGACATTTATTTAGTTTTATTAAACAAAGTCTTATGTCATGCACACTATGAGCCAGACAGTGTTCTAAGTGTTTTACAAATACTAACATTTAATTTTTACAACAGTTTTATGATATAGTTACTATTGCTATTTTGCAGATGAGGCAACAGGCACAGGAAGATTGAATGACTTGTCTGGGGCTTTTTGGTGGAAAGTCAGACAGTGCATCCAGCCAGTCTGGAATGTCCCTAACCTTTGTTTTATACTGACTGTCACTATTTGATGCTGTGTAGGAAATGCAAAGTATGGATGCTTGGGCCCCACCCTTAAATTGTGTGATTCTCTGGGTGTGTGTGTGTGTGGGGGGGGGAGAAACAGGGGGAGGGATCTAACTAGCTCTGCCAGCTTCCAAAAGCCTCTCCAGTGACTCTGAGGTAATGTGATCCCTGAGAAGTGGAGGCCTCAAGCCTCACTCCCTGATCCGGTCTCCTTGACCAGGGATAGATTATCCCCAGGAAGAGTCTTTCTATTGAGGAGTTCAGGAGGGTAGGGAGAGTTCAGAGGGGAGAAGTCCCTTTTCCACTGCAGGTATTAGGACTTTCGGGGAGGATCCACTAGGAGTGAGAGGTTAAATGCTGCCTCTAAGATCTGATCTGATAAGATCTTTAGTAACAATTAGCACCTCTCTAGCTCTCCTGAGCAGAGCCTCTGCTTGCTTCATTTCATTAGTGTCTTCCTTGTCTGCCTGTTTCTCGAATTAGTAGGGGGAACTCAGCCCAGTCTTGGTAAAGCAGGGCCCAGGGAGCTATGTCTTATGCACAAGGTGACGTTTCCACAGGGTTTCCACTGCCCCCTGGGTTTATTCTCAGAGAGACTTGCACTTCTTCCTCCACTATAAGATGCTCGTGTGTCCCTTTGGGTGCACTCAGGTTCCAGAGCTGGGAGGGAACTGCAGAGATAATAAGTTCTATCTTGCCCTGCCAACTGCCCCAACCACCATGGCTTCTCTCCCCAAAACCACCCCATCTCTTTTTACAAAAGAGTGAACTGTGATGCAGACAGGGGAAGTAACTTCTGAGGCTCTGGGCGAACTGGGTCAAAGTCAGAGCACAGAAGGAGGAAATACATTTCAAGAAATAATAATCCGAAGTTTAACCTTTGAACGAGGCTGGGTTTGGAGCCAAGCTCTTACCTGTTTTAAGTTAGTTGAGACACATCACCTAGATTTCCCCGTGACCTTTATAAAGTACAGTTTTCCCCTCAGGGATATTACAGAGTCATTTTGGTCTTTGGGACTAACATTTGCAAAAATAACTCAGCAGGGTCATTGGCCTTCGTTTTGAGTTTGCTTTTGTTTTTGTTTAAAACAGCACAATTGTTGCTGCCCAGGAAGCAGTTCAAACAAACTTGAAATAATCATGAAATTATTTTCTATTCATGCGTTTGCTCATTCTTTCATTCATCACTGGTTTGTTTAGTGAGGAGTACTCTGTGGAGAGAGACAGAAGACAGGGAAACCACAGCGTTGCTCCTGGAGCTTATGAAATAGTTAGGGAGAAAAACATATTCAGGGCAGTGCACAGAAAGTTTTGCATAAGGAATGGGAGACTAGAATTAGCATTTGTTATGCACAGGAACTGTACTAGGTGTTTTGAATATGTCAGATTATTTAATACTTCCTAAATCCCTATGGTATAATTGTCATATGTTGAGGAAACTGAGAGTTAGAGAGATTAAATAAATTTCCCAAGATCACAGCATCAGTTAGTGACAAAATGACGTTCTAACCCAGTCTATAGGTTCAATGTTTGTGTTATTTCTGCTCTGCCATGAACTGCCAGGCACTTAGGCAGCTGACTTCAAAGGTAGGTGTTAACTCACACACATCTGTATGTGTAAGCTATAAAAAGAGTGGATCTCATAGGGGCGCCTAGTAGAGGAGCTGTGGAAGAGATTGTGTTGGAATAGATCAGCAGGGAGGTGCATGTTCCAGGTGGAAGAAAAGATACAAAACTGCATTGCAAATAGGGAACCACGTAGCATGTTTGCAGAACCATGTGTAGTTATGTTTGCCGGAACAGAGGTTGGATAAGAAAATAACAGAAAATGAGGAATAAGAGGAAATTTACAGCCAAATAATACAGTCGAATGCTAAGCCGAGGATCCTAAACTGGGTTCCGTGGCTGTTGGGTGCTGAAAGACGGCCACCTGTCACAATTTAATGAGAGGTTACAGTTCTCTCACTCAAGTCCCAGTGGACCTCACAGAGATATTTTCCCATGCACCTAGAGAACTGCTTCAGATTGCTGACATTGTCCCAATTTTTAGGGACTGATGTCAGCAATAGCACGAGCTGTTTGCCATTCCATTTCAGTCATAATAAGCATCAACACTGGGAAGAAAACCCAAACAGTCTTGAAATTGCCCCAGCCCCATCCTTCTAGGTAACCTGAGCCCTACTTACTGAGTATCACTGAGGGCATTGCAAACAACTGTCTGCTCCCAGAAGAGGGTATTCTTGATGGCTAACCTCTTCTGACTGTTAGACACCCCTCATTCCTCATCTCCTCCATCTACCCACCACTTTGTAACCTCTTTGAGAATTTCTCTCCAATTCCTTTCCCAGTCTCTGTTTAAAGACATTACCCATTCTACCCCAAGACTCCTTAATTTCTCTGGCCACCTTATAAAGGGCATCCACCCTGATGTTGGCTCATTAATCCTCGTGCCATGTATTTGCTTGGTTTGCTTAGTTTAATTCATGAGAATTGTTCAGTATTGTTATCTGTGGGGAATTGTTTAGAAAGGATTAAAGACAAATCACGATTTGTTCCCTATACTGACCACAATATCTGTCCCTTAATATTTTATTTAGGCAACATATGATTGAGTAGAACATATACAGAGGCTTTTAATGGGAATGAAAAGACAAGGTGTCACTGGAGGCAATAACCTTATGGCTAAGAGTAGAAGGGGGAGAGGTACAGTGTATGTGCATACATTGGCTGATACCTTATATGTACCTATAAGCAGCCCCAAATTGCCTTAATTTCATGTGGATAATCACCTTAGGTCTTTTTAATGCCAGATGGTGGGCTGACTTCTCTTTGTCTAAATGCTTCCAATACCCTGTTGGAGTTCTACTTTTAGTCTTTTTATTCAAAAAATAATTAAACTGTAAATCATGTGCTATGCTAGGCACTGGAGGAACCATGGTTTATGGGACAGTGGCCCTGCAGTTAAGGGGAAGGCATTGCAATTAGATGGCAGAAGGATAATTGAAGCACAATATGACCCGTGCAATACGGAACCCTGGTGGGAACTCTGGTCTAGAATAGGCTTAGGACAGGGTTTAAGGAGGACTATGTGGAAGTGCTGCCATTTGGACTTGACAGTAAAGGATGTATAGAGTTTCTTTGGGAACAATAGTGGCAGGTGGGAAGGGAGAAGGAAATGGAGATAAAGCGGAAGGAATAGCATGTATGAAAGCATAAGAAAAGGAAGAGCAAAACATGTGGGGAATGGTGATTAGGTCAACGTGGCTGATGTAGGTATAAGAAGAAATGCGACGAAAGGAAACACTACGCGCTTCTGAACTTTCTTCCACTTGTCAGCTGCACTGCTCCGTCTCTGCAGGCTCATCCTCCTGCCTGGGTAGTAGAGGTTAAAGTCCTCAAGGCTTGATCCTGGGCCTGTTTTTGTTCCACTGCATGGCTTCTCCCTGGGAAACATCATCCATGCCTGATTTCAATCACACTTATATGAGAAAGACAAATAAGCTCATATTTCCAGTTCAGAGTCTGACCTTTAGCTCAGGTCTTCACACCAGCATATGCTACTTAGGGTCTCAAAGGCACCACATTTAGTTCAACACTGAGTCCCTAAATTTTACTCCTTTAACTTGGTCCCTCTCTCAGTGATAAGCACCACCATGCATCCAGATATACAAGTTGGGCATTACCCTGCACATTGGGGTATCCCAAACACCTTTCTCCAACTTGCACATCTAATTTACCACAAATAATGTTGATTTTACTTCTTAAATATCTCTTATATCCACCCTCTAGTATCCCCTTCTATCAAGATTTCCAAAGAATGACATTCTCATGAAGTGAAACAGGAAGAAAAAATATGAAAGAGACAGTGAAGATATATGAAAGGTTTTTCAAAAGCATCCGTTAAGAACGACTGTTAACAAGTCTTTATTCTAAGTTTGCAGCCTGAAAAAAACAAAACCCAAGCTTTAAATATATATTTAAAGTAGTCAAGGTTAGTCATTCCCCGGATGACTTGTAAAAGTAAACTAAAATTCTGTTTGAAGGAGCACAAACCCAGACCTCAAAGAATTCCCACAAATAAAGAGATAAGTTAATGTAAACGCACAATAAAAATCAATTAAAACATATGAAGAAGCAAAGCAGGATGAGCAAAGTTAAGCAAAAAAAAAAAAAAAAAAATCACAAACAGACTCTTTTTTTTTTTTAATAAACAGACTTAAAAATGGCATACGTGAAAATTTAGAGACTATCAAAAGGATGTTTCAGAAATAAGAAGACATTAGAAAGGATAGAGGGCCAGCCCGGTGGCGCACTGCTACAGTGCGCTGCTTGGGAAGCGTGGCGGCGCTCCCGCCGAGGGTTCGGATCCCACATACAGATCGGTTCCCGCTCACTGGCTGAGCGAGGTGTGGGTGCAGCACCGAGGGTTGCGATTCCGTTGCCGGTCCCGGTCCGGTACGGGCACGACAATGAGGGTTGCGATCCGTTGCCAGACACGAAAAAAAACAAAACGGAAAAAAAAAAAAAAAAAAAAAAGGATAGAAAGTATGATGAAAGAGGATGAGATTGACTTGACAGATAGGAAAAAAGAAACAAGTAAACATTCTAGAAATGAATACCCTAATAATGTAAAATGAGTTATACATAGTTACACACAAAGAGAGAATTAATATAATGAAGTACACTAGAAGATTAATGAATGAGAATTCGAAAAAAAAAAACCAGAAGCTATCCAGATTACAGGCAAAAGGGCGGAGAGATGAAAAATGCCAGAGTTCCAGAGAGATAGGGGCTAGAGTGAGAAGGTACAACCCATATCTAATTCGAATGCCAAAGGGAGAAAATAGAATGGAAGAAAGCCAGTAAGTCATCAAGTGCAGGAAGGCCACTATAACACATTTAAAATAAATAAAATTTATTCTCCAATACGTTTTGGTGAAATACAATGTAGAATATAATAGACACGGAGAGATTCTGAAAACAGTCAGAGAGAAAAAGTCAGATTACCACAATGAAATGGCTATTATACTGTCAGTTGATGTCTCAAAAGTGACAACAGAAGCCAGAAAAAAGTGAAAATTTATCTCCAAAGTCAAAATAAGATACCTTTCCTTTTAAATCGTCTCTTTGAGGATCAAGAAAATAAGAAGATATTTCGGACAAACAGAAATGAAAAGAGTTCACTAGCAAAAGTTCTTCAGTAATGAAACTCTTATGGAAAGTACCCCAAGAACAAAGAAAATATTACGAGGAGGAATATTTGAGTTACAGGAAGGAATAGAGAGAAAGAAAATGGTAAACATGTAAGTAAATCTAAAAAAAATCAACTTTAAAACAATAAAGATAATGTATAGTCTGCATGGTTAAAAAAATAAAAGATTGAACTAAAACACAGAAAAAAAAAAGACATCAGTCATGGGTGCAGCAGTTAGCATTCAAGTATTCTAAAGTACTTGTACTGTCTGCGAATGGGGCAAAGACTGATAAACTTTAGGTTTTATGTTAAATATATACACTGAAACTTCTAGAGCAACACTCAAATAGAGCTATTTGTGTTGATGAAAATGTTTTACAGGTTTGTTCAGTACAGAGCTACATGCCAGATGTAGCTATTGTGAACCTGGGATTTGTCTTGTTGTGACTGAATAACTCAAATTTTAATTTCGTATAATTTAAATTAATTTAAATAAAAATAATGTGACTAGTGACTACAGTACTAGACCGGGTGATTCTAGAATAATCACTGGAAAAATAGTAACAATGTATAATTTTAAAATCAGAATAGAGGAAAAATGTGATTAAGGTTTATGATTAAATAATTCAGAAAAAGGCAACAAATTAAGAAAAAAAACCCCACTAGCTAATTATGTAATATCTTTCTTCAAAACTCTTTTCAGTTTCTTTCACTCACCATATTCCTTCTTGCTACAGAGTCTCTAAACAGGGGCTGATCCCTCTGCCTGGAATACCCTCTCTACTTCCCATTCCTTAATGAATGCTTTCCTAATATTTAGGCCTGACATCTCAGGAAAGTCCTTCCTGACATCTCCTAGTCAAATCAGATCCCCTATTATATGCTCTCAAGACCCAAGCTGCCTCTCTCTCTCTCTTTTTAAAACTTCATTAAACTTTTTATTTTGAAATAATTGTAGATTTACATGCTGTTGTAAGAAATAATACAGACAGATTCTTTGTATCCTTTCCCTACTTTCCCCAGTGGTAACATCCTGCAAAACTGTAGTCCAATATTACAATCAGGATGTTGTTATCGATACATTCAAGGTAGAGAAGATTTTTATTACCACAAATATTCTTTATGTTGCCCTTTTATGACTATATCACTTTCTTCCCCTTGCCAATCCCTCGTCCTAATTGCTTGCAGTCACAAATCTGTCTTCATTTCTGTAATTTTGTGATTTCAGTAATGTTATATAAATGAAATCATACAGTTTGGAAGCTTTGGGGTTGGCTCTTTTCACTCAACGTAATTCTCTGCAGATTTTTCCAGATTGTTGCATATATCAGTAGGCCATTGTTTTTTTATCGTTGAATAGTGTTCCATGATATGAATGCACCACAATTTAACTATTCACCCACTGAAGGATATCTTGGTTGTTTCCATTTTGTAGTGAATAAGCTGCTATGAATGTTCATGCATAGGGTGTGTGTGTGTGTGTGTGTGTGTGTGTGTGCGCATGTGTGAACAGTTTCATTTTTCTCACCTAAATTTCCAGGATTGTAATTGATGGTGTATATGATAGTTGCATGTTTAGTATCTGCCAAAATTATTTTCCAGGCTGTCCGTACCATTTTACATTTCACCAGCAATGTATGAATAATCTGGTTTATCTTCATCATCATCAGCATTGGCATTGTTTTTATTTTAGCTATTCTGATAGGTGTGTAGCATACAAACACTGTACATGTTTTGTGAAATATATACCTAATATTTATTTTGTTTAATTGTAAATAATATTGTACTTTTAATTTCAGTGTCTATGTATTCATTGCTAGTATAGAGATGACTTTTTTAACATTTAACTTGCATCCTGAGATCTTGCTGAGCTCATTATTCTTTTTAGGAGTTGTTTTATAGATTCCTTGAGATTGTCTACATATAACATTATGCCATCTCCAATTAGGAATTCTTCATTTCTGATCTATGTATCTTTTATTTTCATTCCCGCTTGTTGTATGAACTAGAACATCCAGCATTATTTTGGATAAGAGTGATGAGGCTGGATATCCTTGCCTTGGTCATGATCTTAGGGGAAAAACATTCAGTCTTTCACCATTAAGCATGATATTAGTTGTAGGGTTTTTGTAGGTGCTCTCTTAAAGTTGAAGATATTCCCCTTATTCTTATTTTTCTGAGTAATTTACTCATGAACAGGTATTGAATTTTGACAGTCTTTTTCTGCATTGACTGATATGAGCATGTGCTTTTCTTTTTTTTTGGCCAGTTAATATGCTGGGTTACAATGATTTATTTGCAAATATTGAGCAAGGCTTACCTTCCTGGAATAAACTCCTTTTGGCCTGGTATACATTTAGAATATGTATGACTCCTATTTGCTAGTATCTTGCTAAAGGTATTTATGTCTATATTCATGAAGTTCTTGGCTTGTAGTTTTCTTTCTTTTTTTAGTACTGTCTTTGTTTGATTTGATTATCAGCGTAATCTCAGCTTTATAAAATGGATTAGAAAGTGTTCCCTCTTCTATTTTCTGGAAGAGATTGTGTAGAATTGATATCATTAATTATTTAAATATGTGGTAGAATTCTTTTTTTTTTTTTTCTGTCTTTTGTCTTTTTCTGAGATTGTGTAGAATTGATATCATTAATTATTTAAATATGTGGTAGAATTCTTTTTTTTTTTCTGTCTTTTGTCTTTTTCTGTGTCCGGAAACGGATCGCAACCCTCAGTGTTGCCCCCATACCGGACCGGGGACCGGCAA